>NW_026099575.1:41154546-41166364 GCF_025091365.1 Daktulosphaira vitifoliae | reverse complement strand
ACATAAATATACGTTCACAAAAAAAAAAAAAATTATAATAATAATTATGAAGATAAAAAATAAATATCTGATGTTTTATTATTATTTTTTAAATTGCTTTTGCATGGATTGATTTCAATTTTTTTCAATTTGAACTTGGTCAGATATTATAAATTTTTTAAGTTATTCCATTAAATATTATAACATTATCGAATTGATATTAAGATACAGTTGATAACTTGGTTGCTTTATACTACTAATTCATGTCTAAAAAGACAAAAGTATGGTTAAATTTCTGATCCGTAAAATATCTAAAAAAAATAAATTATAGTCTATGACAACCACCTGTCACTTTCAACCAATCACCTCTTAGATACAGTAGTCATTAACTTAATATTTCGATTTTTATTTACGCAAACGTTCTATTTTTTTTTATGTCAACAACATCTGTTTTTGAAAAATAATTAAATTTGTAATTTAACAGTTAAAATAACAGCTGAAATTATTTAAAAATATCTGTTCTGTTCTGCCAATATAAAACAATTCTGCAGTTAATTTTTTTATGGTTGCGTTTTAGAATAACATAAATTTTACTACCACGTTTTTACATTAGTAACTTAAATTTTATTTTTTGATGATCACCCACATCTGTTGTTAGTACTATGTGAAGTAATACAATTCGTTTTCATTAAAATACATTCACCGGAAGAACCTATGGTTTAAAGAATTTTAATTATCAAATATTCTTTTACATATTATAATAATATACATTTAATAACTGCACAATGTTAAGTGTTATAGTCATGAATACAGATGTAAAATAAGGCATTTGAAAAATGTGTCTTCAATGCAGATTTGTAATAATTGCCAACTTTCGTTTTGACTCACTCAGGACCAATAAAGAATCTTCTATATGAATGTAACAATCGCGTTTGATTGAAGAATGTCTCTGAATTTACAGATGGATAAATGTAAGTACTATCCGTTAAGGAGATTGAACCGCGTTTGTATTTTCAAGTGTCAGAAGACTATATTATTTTTGACGGTCAATCAAAGACTTCTAGACGTAAGCAATTTTTAAGAACGTACGCTGTGTTGTCGACCACGGAATTATTTTTTATCATTATGTATAAAAGACATGCGTGAGTATTGGATTAGAAAAAGCGTGTACCGAAATTGGTATATAATTGCACTACAGTGCAGAGTAACTTGAAAACATCATGAAATCTTTCTGAATCTATTGTATTTATTGTTCAACATACTTCAATACTATAAACGAGAAATATAATACAGTATAACTTTTTATGAGGACAACAAAACCAATACAAAAATTATATAGTTTCCGAGAGGTATTAAAAAACCTACTTCCATGATGTTAAATAAATGATTAATAAATTACCAAAAAAAATCACAGTATTAATAATTTGAGAATTAAAAGAAATTTAAACTAGAAGTCATTTTCGGAGGATATTACTTATTTTTTTAATTTTTATATATTATCACGAATATTAATGGACTTCAAATNACAAAACCAATACAAAAATTATATAGTTTCCGAGAGGTATTAAAAAACCTACTTCCATGATGTTAAATAAATGATTAATAAATTACCAAAAAAAATCACAGTATTAATAATTTGAGAATTAAAAGAAATTTAAACTAGAAGTCGTTTTCGGAGGATATTACTTATTTTTTTCATTTTTATATATTATCACGAATATTAATGGACTTCAAAATTTCTTTTTCCTATTTTAAGATTCTATTTGTTATTTTGGTGGTTATTTATGGTTGAATAACTGCTTAACCACAATGTCTAAGATTTAATCACTGATTAATAATGGCTCGATCGTCAGGTGAATTTGTTATGAGAATCGATGATACAACATGCAAGTTTATTATCGTTATTCAATCATTCATGTACAAAAAGTTATTAAATAAAACTTGATTAAAAATTACATTTAAAATATAATTATTTTATCAGAAAAAAAAATTGTTTTGTTATTAATGTAATCATTCTTTTCGAATGAAATAATAATTGAAAACTTAAACATTACTTCATTGCAATAGATAATTAGATATTTTTCTTCAGAAGACTTAAATGCGCGTATGCAAACAGAATTCTATAGTTGAAAAAAGAACTATGATAATAATTTGAGATACGATCCGTAATCTTAGTGTAATGTTTACGAAATAATATTAACCAAATAAATCGATCAAACAATGTTTAAAATTTAATAGGTTGTCTGTGGGCTGTTTTTGTTATTGGAGTTTAATCATTGGTATGCATTCGGTTCAGGTTACTGCTTCCGAAACAAATGAAATGTGCGGATCTTACAAAACAGTCTATAACGGTCTAACGAATGTGAAAGTTTAGTTTTGCTACCATAAGAACAACGTGTGCACATATTGTATACAAAATATAAATAGTGTATTATCAATGTGCGTATAATACAAGTCGGTAGTAGGTTTTATACCACGACGTTGTCACCGAACCATGTTTAATTTCTATTGTTTTTAGAGCGAATTGTTACAATTTTACAAAGCAAGACAAACTTCGTGTGATATATTATAATTATTTGTTGAACATATTACTGTGACACGGATCGCTGAGATTAGTTTTAAATATGCTTAAGAGCTTATAATATTATAATAAATTAATTCGTTAACGTGCCATTTTAAATTGTGAGGTTTTTCCTACTGTAATTGATAAAATAGACTTTCATGTAGTTTTGAAATTTTTATTTACAACGGTAATTGAATAATTTAAACTACGCGGATACTTTAATGAGCCGTAAAAGTTATATTTATTTAATAAATTATGTATATTAATGGAGCCCATAAAAATTATATTAACATTACATGCTATTATATAAAAAATAAAATTGCATTATAAACTGATATTATGACACGCGTATGAGACTTTTTATAAATTACTTATTTATTATAAACCCATAAAATAAATTATTATTAGCTATGTTGAAACTACGAAGGCCAACCGTCTTAGGTGGTTGATTCGCTAGAATGAGTCTAATAATGTCAATAAGAAATCGAATAAATTAGTGATTATGTTATATAGACTTTTACTATTCATTGTTATTTAATAACGCTGTTGTAAAAAGTTGTATGGTGAATCTAGACTACTTTCTGTTAGAACTTAAATTACTTTTATGAAACTATGTTTTCATTAATGCCCGTTATAATTTAACCTATATGTGCACTATTTCGATTATACGAGGCGAAATAAAATATACACCTAATAGTAACAGTGTACATGGTCTAGAGAACTTTTTATATCCGTCTGATTAATGTATTAAGTCGAAACAATTAACATTGAAACTGACGCAACAAGTGGAACAAATTTTTTAAGTGTTAGAAAAAAAACGATTTTTATACAACCAATAATATGCCATGGTAATCTATTGTTTTATCTTGTAACCGGTTCTGCTTAGACACGTTTAAAAGTGCAACCGCCAATATTTCTAATGATTATTTTAGTTTTAATTTTTATAAAACTGTATTCGTTTGGAGTCAAAATGTCAAAATTTATTGAGCATAAAATAGAAAATTAATTTAATCACACGTTTGTTGAAACTACTATATATGAATATAAGGTCAAAAATATTATTACTCCAGTGATTTACCCGTCAGTATGTCACTGAATACTGGCTTGCATGTATTGAAAAAAAAGCGCATAGGAAAGTGAAAATCATTAATTTGTCAGATAAAAGTTTGACCAATAACTTAAACATTCACTGACTTTCTGTTCCTGTCATCGTTTCACTTTTATACTCATATAGTTTTCAAAAAAAAAAAAAAATGAAATGTCTTTAAAATTATGAACACGTTTAAGCGTTGCGAATTTTCAAAAAATTAAAACTAAAATTTAAATTTTAGTAAATAATAATTAATATAACATTACTAGACAATAAAAGTCAATATATCACCAATACTAAACATTCTAATTCGCTCGTCTTTTATACTCACATCAAAGTCATTATAAATAATAGTATACAAATCTAATACCAATGGCCTTACATAATAAATCATTCATTTTCGATTCCATTAATTACTTTCATTACAATACATTTAAAATCATATTTATCCAGTTTATTATTGATATTACAAAACTTACTATTGTATGCTACATAAAGTGGTTAGCAATATTTAATTTTACTTAGTTCATTTGTACTTTAGGCATGTGGGTTGACAATTTTCAAGGATAAAATAAAACGAATGAATCATTTAACCAAAATGGTATGTTGATCTTTGGATACGTTGAGGTCAAAATACAGGTAAATTATGTACAATTTATTTCTTAAAGATAAAATATGACTTGTAGAAAAATGTTAACATAATATACTCGACAAACAATTAAAATGTTTTTTACGAGTTGAAAATTCAAAAAAGACTAAGCATATAATTAATAGTTTTTATGCAAACAAATAGATATTCGTACTAATCTAAACAAATTAGAACAGGTATTTTAACAAACTGTAAAATAATTCATTTTCTATGATTGTAGAATCATTAAAATCCCGCGGATTTCGTAACTAATTATGTGTTAAATATTAGATTTTGTTTAGGTTATTTTAATTTTGAAAAAGAAACAGAACTAGGTATGGTAACATTTTTAATTACAATGCATTGTACGCATAGAAAAATCATTTCTAGAAATATTCTGTAATATTTTAGTGCAAGGAATATTTATAACACTTTAGCTATAATGTTTTTTAAGGGTTTTGGCTGTTCAAACAATACGAAGAGGTTAGTACCTGTTGACTGGGCGTCGATAATATTCGTCTGCAGTAAAAAAGCGATGGTTATTGAAAATAATACTGAAATTTGTTCTGACCATCGGCGTTTCGGACTTCTGAGCTTCGACATATCGCACAGTCACTGACACCTGCAGTATGACAGGCGTTTGACGTCACTACAAAGGACGGAGCACATAAAAACACGTTCGCCGGGCACTTTTTTATGCGATCACATTGTAGTCCTCGATGACGACCATTCACTAAGCGCGGCGTGCCACTAACAACTGATGTCGGCAGAACCAGCAACCGGTATTTGGTCATGCCGAACAGCGGTTACACTCACCTGTATGATACTCGAAGAAAGAAGGGAGTAAGATAGGTAACAAATATATTATTGGCAAACGTGTGCCGCCAATTGTGGATATTTACCATACGGTCAACAGGACAACATTTAAAATGTTTATTTTTATGGAAGTTGTAACGTCACAAATTCGAAGGTGGACCGTTTATGATTTTTTTGTTATGTCTACTTATTTATTTTATCGCGCAAAAGAACCTTTTTCTGACACAGCGGTGTCAACCACTCATTATTTTACCGCTGACCGCTAGATAAGGCGATAAAAGAGAAATATAATTAAAATCGAATTGTTATCGTATTGATCCCTTCCAAAAAGACTGGCCGTTATCGTTTTGAAATTGCCGTTAGATCGGTGTTGACTCTTCTCTATTCTTTCTTCTGTCATTGACCGTGCTAGGGTGCACACATTTGTTGTTTTATTGACATATTTTTCAATGATGGAGTAGAGCCGCCAACGGCAAACGGCCAGGTCTTTTCGGCGAAGCATCCAGACCATCGGATGGGTCTCTTCGGAGACCGGGTATCGTTTTCTTTTTTATATTATATTTATGTAATGAGCTATATTTTATTAATTATTTTATTTAATTTTATTTTATTGTAAATTAACTTAATTTTGTTTATGTGTGGAGAGCACGTGTTTCCCTTTTCTTTTAGCCAACGCTAAGGAGCGAGTGTCCAGACCGCTCCTGGTGTTCTTCATTAATTTCCGGTTAACATTAACGGATGTGTTCCAATACCGTCCGTGATGTTTGTAATATTATTTGTTTAAATATTTTATTTTATTTGTATTGCCTTTATTTGTAGACATGGTTTTTGATGCATTCGCATTTTTGTCCATGTTTAACTTAATTTTCTTTTTTTAACAATTAAATTAAATTTCCTTATTAATTTCAACTGTAATATTTATTTTATTGCGCGAGTAACTTAATTACTCGCGTGTATTTCATTCCTATTCCTTAATCTAGACACGGGCTACGGTATGTTTTACATATCAACCACATACAACTTTGATTGTCTTAATTGTGTTCTATAAACCACGAGGCATTATAGTAATTTATACATATAACGACGTATTAACTTAGATTGTACTTTTAATTAACTTAAAATTAAATTCCACCTATGGTCCGGTAATCATATCTGATAGGTGTGACACCTCGCCTAGGTGGTGGCGACCCTTGCTACTCTAGCTAGTCGTTATGCAAGTGGCAAACCACGTTGTTGTTACAGGCCAATATATAAAAAGCCCACTTGCAAAGTATGATGTTACAATATAAGTTTGACGAAAAGTCATTAGAATTTATGGTACGGATTTTTACATAAACTTTCACTAATAATACCACATTGGTAACTAGCCAACCAATGTTGAGTACTATAAAACATGCGTGCTAAAGTGGAAGATAAACTGTAAAATTAATTCTTATTTATAACGTTATAAGAGTACAATGTTTTCTTTCTTTTATAGTTTGCAATCAGAATTTTAAATAAATAAAAAAAAAAACGGCAGATTATATAAATAGATTGAATTAGATAGTGAATTACTTTATAAACATTATTTTAACAGGGTGACGTAGTTTTATTGTAGCTGCAAATAAGATTGCTTTAATATTTTTATAAATGGCTTTTATTTCATTTTTATTTGAATTTCTAAATGATACTTTAAAAATTAATTAAAACGTAAAATAACTATATATTTTTCATAATGAAAACTAAGATATTAAAAAAAAAAGTAATAAAATTTTATTTAATATAAATAGTGAACATTAATTATTCATGCATTATGTCAAAACTTAAAATTTATAATTATATATGTTTAATTTAATATTGAAATTAAAAAATAGTTGTCATTATTAAAAACATATTTTGTAACAAATGGTTAATAAAGTACAATATTTTTCCGCTTTTAGATTTCTCAATATAAAGTTAGAACATGATATGTCTCCTAGGTCTTGATATTTGTTAGTTGCAAATAAATTGTGACTATTATTGTATAATAGGCTTGTTTACATGAAAAACAGAGAAATTATCACGTTTACTTGAGAGTTTTTTTAAATTTTACTATTTAACAACATTTATAAATAACTAATATTGAAATTAATTTATATATGTCGTTGTGTTGAAAGAATTTTTAGTAATCCACACAAAACATTTGTTAATATTAGGATATTATAAATGTCTGTAATTTATTATGTTTGATTAAAATATTACACCGAACTTTTACAGTATATCATAATTAATTGAAAATTTTAGTTCAGACTTAAAAATTGTTGTACTTATACATGCAATATGTGACTGTTTAAATATTGAAACTCAAGTATATTATTTTAGGTGGTTGACTACAATTTTTTTTATACATTTATATCTCAAAATGAGTTATTTTATTTATCTATAATTAATTTTAAATGTAAGACCAAAAATTAAACATTCAATAAGAGAAGGTTTTAAATAAAAATCAATATTTTTTTTAAATTAATTTTTACCCAAAAATTTATGAATTAGTCAAATATTTTTATTCAAATTGAATTTATTTATTTTACTCGCTATCATCACAACATGCATACCCTATACTTTTACTTCATCATAGCATTATGGTACTTCACACTACGAATAAATTCTACAGACATCTCACGGTTAGATAAAATGGAATATCTACTCCAAAAACCAATGTGGAAAACTTTAATATCAAAAAATCCTAATGCGGGTATAGTAGCAAACAATCGAAACTGCAAAGTGAGTGAATTAATTGCAAATGTAATGGATGATAAGATTGTTAATGAAAATAATATAGAATATAAAATACAGCAATATCATTCGTTATTGAGTTGTTTATTTGCTGACTGGATTAATATTTTTTTCTGAATTCTTAATTACTATCGCAACACAATGTCGACTGATTAAAACCCAGTGGTTTTGCGTAGAAGCATTATTAACACTTATTAAAAATTACGATAGGGTTTTTGAAATGATGAACACTTCATTATGGATTGTGTATGAACTATACAATGGTACAGATTTTATTCGGCATAAAGTTGCAATATTTATGCTATCTTTGAGAAACTTGAGGAGGAATTTTAATTTGAACGAGAATGACTTTTACTACCATTTGCGTTATATTAGAACTAATATTGAAATGTTTTTAAGAGGTAATTGTGGGTTATTCATAATAAATAAAATCAATATTCAAGCAAATTTTATTAAAATGGTCGATTTTGCCTCTTCAATTAATTTGGCTAAATTACCCCACGAAGAAAAATTGGAATACCTTGAAAAATTAGTCAAAACTAATGAAGATATTTTTAAAGAAGCGTTTGATGAAATTGGATTCAATTTTGACGCAGAAACAGGAATTGCTAACTTAACAATACAATCTTCCTCGGCAACATTGCAAAATTTGTTTCATAGATGTTATAGATTTCTTGAGTTAGGTTTTTCGGAATTGTGGGAATGAGAATACTTTTTTGAATACTGAAATTAAATTAACAAGAATATTTTTATTTAAATATATATATTTTATTTTTATTTAGTTTTATCAGTATATTTAAAAAGAAGTGTGTTATTTTACATTTGATCCGGAATTAGTAAATATATATTGATTTTATCATAATGTGAATTTTTTTTTATCCATAAAAATTCTTAGCTTTTACTAGAGTGATATTATTGTTTAATACGCTAACTGAACAAAAATTATATTTAATAAAAACATTGTCGTCAAAAATTAAAAAAACTGTTATCAAATTTTATTATTAAGTGAAATATTAAACTATCTTAAAATATTAATTGATTTTTTTATTGCAATTTAAAATTACTATGAAATTTTTAGAAAAATTAGATCAAAACAAAATTTTACTCAGTAATATAACAAATAATTACTTTGTTGAAAATAAAATTAAAAAATAAACTTAAGAAAAATGTATACAAGACCATTCATACATAAAAAGAATATTCTTTCATCTCAAATTTTTAAAATATTCTAAAAAGTCCGATAATTTGTAACTTTTTTTAAATAAAGATTTTAAAACGTGCAATACGATTTAAAACTGAACCAATTGAGAACTACATATAATATTATTCGATAAAGGATAACATACAATTTTTTTAAATCCTTCTTATTACTTTTTTTTTTACTTATTACTAGTTTTTTTGTTAATCAACAAATTATAACAAATATAAACTACACTCTTTAAAAGAAACTCTGAATTGTCACATTATAGCATTATAGAACATTAAATATAAATTTGGACATTTTAGTTTTGATGAGAAGCTGAGAAAATATTAATTTTAATATGATGTTTTTATTTTTTTTTTTTTTTTGTGTCTGTTACCACTTTTTCTCAGCTCTCACCGAACCGATTTCTTTCAATGATACGTCAAAAGATCACAAATCGTATCTAGTCGAAGACATTACCCTCAAAAATTGAAAAAATTCTCCGTAAATGGGCAAAAAAAATTCAAATTTAAAAATCGCTAATTTTTTCAATTTTTTTTCTTAAAACTGCCATAACTTTTTTAAAAATGAACATATCAATATAATTTTTTTTTTTATAGATGCTTGATGACTTTACCTATCATTTGGTATATTTTTTTGTAAATCTGACACTTAACCTGCCCTCAGAGGGGATTTAATATGACAAATTTTTCCCAAAAAATTAACTTTTTCAACTTAAATTTTGAAATTGTTCCGGAAACTGTCACTTTTATATATATCTTAAATTAAAAATAATGTAATATAATTAAATTTAAAAAAAATATTTGACCTCTGGACTTGTCTTCGTGGTGAAAACGGACATCAAAGTTAAAGAAAAACGTACGATTTCCGTGAAAAAAATCTCGATTTTATATGTTATATTATTTAATTTATATTTTATATAACTTTTGGAAAAATGTATGGATCTATATTATTATTTTTTTATAGTAAATTTTTATATACCCCTTTCATGTGACACGCTTTTTTTGTAAATCGAATCATATCCCTTTATAAAAGGGGGGTCAAAACTTTAAACATATGTATTGTTACTAGGGCATTTTCAATTTAATTTTTGAAAGTATTCCAGAAATACTGACAGTTTTATATATATCTTAAATTAAAGCTTATGTAATATAATTTAATTTGAAAAAAAAAAATTTGACCTCTGGATTTGTTTTTATGGTAAAAATGACTACCGTATTAAAAAAAATGCTATTTTTGTGTTAAAATTCTGGGTTTTGTATTTTATTTTATTTAAAAATACCTGACAAGGGGAGTACAGATTTTTATAAATATTGTATAAATAAAAATTTGAGATAGTATAGAAAGTTAAACTTATTTAAATTTTTTTGTTTTTTGAAGTGAGAAATTGAAATTTGAACTAGCTTAAATAGTTAATTTTTTCTGTGTCTGTAGCTACGTATGGATGCCGAGTTGGTAAAACTTATGTTTTACACGCTTGGGGTACAAGGTTCCAACCCGCGTATGGCAATGAATTATTTGCATTTTTTATTAATTCTTTTTAAGTTAGAATACATTTTCAACTGCTTTGATTTTTATCTCATTAGGATTCAATAACTTCAATAAAGATCAAGGGTCCCATCACTGTAGTCGTCACTCGCGAGAAAAAATTTCTTATTCATATTAAAATTATTTTACTATATTTTAAGTTTTAGCTTCGATACAAAGCTGAGAAGATATTTTTTTGTGACTATCATTTATTTTCTCTGCTCTAACTTGACCTACTTTTTTCAACGATACGTCAAATGACTACAATTCGTATCTAGGTTGAAGATATTACCCTCAAAAATTGAAAAAAAAATTCTAATTTATCAATTAAACAGTTAGTTATTACATCGTCTCCATAAAGACAATTAAAATCATTAATTTCTAATGTTTTCAAAATATTTATTAACGAATGAAGTTTGATATGATAGGTTTCAACTACAAAATTAAATCATTTTACTTTGTAATTTAATAATTTTTTTACTCTATTTGTGTGTACTACTACTAGACTATAATATTACAAATATTTTTGTAACATGTTGCTATATAATTCATTTTTAAAAAAAATTATTGATTTTTCTCCTGAATTAACAATTGATTTTTACAATTATAATCAAATTTTATAAAACGCTCAATTAAGTAAATCTTTTTAACAACTTTTTTTTATTGGTTCCTTTAGTTAAAGTAAATCAAAATTAATTAAGTTCTAAATATTTCCATTGTAGAATCTTTTTACACACCAAAAGTTAATTAGAAATGATTTCTATTTAAGTGATCTATTACGATAAAATGTAGTATCACACTTTAATACATGTAATAATTAATACTTATATTTAATAAAATATATCACCAAATCAGTGTTTCCCCGTGGATAAGATGAATAATAAAATAATACCCTTACACAAGATTTAATCTCCCTCTTACGCATTCCATAAAACGCCCACGTAAAAGATTCTATCACATTAACCAATCAAATACAGCAAAAATATTTCAAGAATCTCACCAGAGATCGCTAAACCAGTTTTTGCAGGCTATAAAAAGGCCAATTTCCCCCAAATTCGGGTGGTTCCTTTGCACTTGGCTCTCTTACTGTGGTTGCTCTGAACATCCCTCTAGCGAATACTGGGACGCTTTGCCATTCTATACATCTCTACGGCTCTCTGCAATACTCAACTAAGATACAAAAAGTGAATGTGCGTGAGTTTATGTTTCATTCTAGTAACAATTCTATATGAAATCTACATAATTTTTACCCTCTTT
>NW_026099575.1:41153965-41154314 GCF_025091365.1 Daktulosphaira vitifoliae | reverse complement strand
CTTTAATTTGATATATGTTTAAAGGACGCAGTATTTCCGGAACATTTTCAAAAATTAAGTTGAAAAAGTTAGTTTTTGTAAAAAAGTTGCTATTTTAAATCCCCCCTGTGAGCAGAATAAGTGTTAGATTTTCAAAAAAAAATGATATCAAATGAAAGAAAATTGCCTAAGGTTTCTATATAAAGAAATATTATTTTCATTAGTTAATATTTGAAAAAGTTATGGCAGTTTTAAGTACATAAAACATCGTTATAAAAGGTGATTTTTATCGCAAACATTACATTTTTTTTATAATTTCGACAGCCATTTGCACATAGAAGATAAGGTGTCGGGACAAATTTTTTTTTTT
>NW_026099575.1:41150287-41151996 GCF_025091365.1 Daktulosphaira vitifoliae | reverse complement strand
AAAAAAAAAAAAAAAAAAATAAACACATCATGGTAAAATTAATACCTTCTCAGTTTCGCATCGAAGCTAAAATTTGAGATAGTATAGAAAGTTAAATTTATTTAAATTTTTTTGTTTTTTGAAGTGAGAAATTGAAATTTGAACTAGCTTAAATAGTCAATTTTTTCAACTGACTGTAGCAACGTATGGATGCCGAGTTGGTAAAACTTATGTTTTACACGCTTGGGGTACAAGGTTCCAACCCGCGTATGGCAATGAATTATTTGCAATTTTTATTAATTCTTTTTAAGTTAGAATAAATGTTCAACTGCTTTGATTTTTATCTCATTAGGATTCAATAACTTCAATAAAGATCAAGGGTCCCATCACTGTGTCGTCACTCGCGAGAAAAAATTTCTTATTCATATTAAAATTATTTTACTATATTTTAAGTTTTAGCTTCGATACAAAGCTGAGAAGATATCTTTTTGTGATTATCATTTATTTTCTCTGCTCTAACTTGACCTACTTTTTTCAACGATACGTCAAATGACTACAATTCGTATCTAGTTGAAAATATTACCCTCAAAAATTGAAAAAAAAATTCTAATTTATCAATTAAACAGTTAGTTATTACATGTTCTCCATAAAGACAATTAAAATCGTTAATTTCTAATGTTTTCAAAATATTTATTAACGAATCAAGTTTGATATGATAGGTTTCAACTACAAAATTAAATCATTTTACTTTGTAATTTAATAATTTTTTTACTCTATTTGTGTGTACTACTACTAGACTATAATATTACAAATTTTTTTGTATCATGTTGCTATATAAATCATTTTTAAAAAAAATGATTGATTTTTCTCCTGAATTAACAATTGATTTTTACAATTATAATCAAATTTTATTATACGCCAAATTGAGTAAAAAATTTTTCACAACTTTGGTTTGATTGGTTCATTTAGTTAAAGTAAATCATTAAAATTAATTAAGTTCTGAATATTTCAATTGTAGAATCTTTTTAAATACCATAAATTACTTAGAAATGATTACTATGATTTCTATTTAAGTGTTCTATTACGAAAAAAAATCAAAATAATATTGAGCTTTTCTGATAAATTTACAATAAATAGTAATTATAAAACTCTCTGACTGCATATTGATCTTAACGATAAATTTTTTTTAATTGCTATAAAATTTTCTATTTCAGATTTCTATTTCTAATACAGAATTTTTAATTAAAAAATTTATATGAGAACTTGTATTTCAGACAAAGTGCTCATGAAATAAAAAAATATATATAAAAAATGATAACATTCTACGTTAATTTATCTTTTTAATTAGTGCTTATAATATAATACAGTATATAAGTGTATACTACTGTTATATAAAGAGCTAATTCAAATGAGATCCCCTCAAAAAAATGTATTTCAATTATTTATTATTTTTAGTAGCAACTATACAGAGTGATTAATTTATTACAAACTATTTATTTATTAAAAATATAAAAATAAAATTGAGAATTGATTTATTAAACGCATTAATTTATTTGTTTAATGAAAATAATTTTGTTTTTCGTTTACTTTTACTTATATGCAGTTCTCGAATTATTACTATAATATTTTTTATATAATATGCCTCATAATTGTATAAATTTTGTTTTTAGCTTCGATGCGAAGCGGAGAAGGTATTAATTTTACTATAATGTGTTTTTTTTTTTTTTTTT
>NW_026099575.1:41147373-41150152 GCF_025091365.1 Daktulosphaira vitifoliae | reverse complement strand
AATACGTCAAAAGATCACAAATCGTATCTAGTTGAAGACATTACCCTTAAAAATTGAAAAAAATTCCCTCGTTCCACGCAAATGGGGGAAATATCCAAAAAAATTACAAATTTAAAAATCGCTAATTTTTTTAATTTTTTAACTTTTTTTTCTTAAAACTTCCATAACTTTTTGAAAAATCAACAAATCAACATAATTTTTTTTTATACTAAAACCTTAGATATTTACCTTTCATTTGATATCATTTTTCTGAAAATCTATCACTTAACCTGCTCATTGGGGGGGATTTAAAATGGCAACTTTTTTACAAAAATTAATTTTTTCAACTTAATTTTTGAAAATGTTCCGGAAAGACTGCGTCCTTTAAACATATATCAAATTAAAGCTTATTTTATGTACTACAAAATGAAAAAAAAAAATTTGTCCCGACGATCTATCTTCTATACGCAAATGGCTACCATATTGAAAAATATACTATTTTTGTATGATAATTATGGGTTTTGTATTTTATTTTAATAGAAGTTGATGTTGCTTTTGCAATTATCCATCAATTTTTTAAAATTAAACACTATCTACAGATTTGCATCGAAGCGTTTCTTATGATAGTGATTTTAATCACTGTCAGATTAAATCTATACTGGACCCTACTATGCCATGTCTCCACTTTGCCGCGACCCCACTGTCCTACCGTTTTTTTTTTTCAAATAGGAACACATATTTTGAAATTAATAAAACATTTGAGGATTTTTTTTTTATTAGTTAATGGTGTTTAAATTTTTAATATAACTTAATCTGTTTATTTAATATAACATTTTGTAGTTTCGAATTTTTTAGTTAAAATACATGTATAATCAGTGTAGGGTCGAGGATGCTGGTGGTGGGGATGCGACTTTAAATATAATACCAATAGTCATAGGTATAAAAAATTGTCAAATTAAATATAATAAAATAATTCATAATACACATATTGTTATTTTAAAGGTCGCAGTAGATTCTAAAAATAAATTACCCAAATACACAACGTTGATTGTCAATTATGATTTTTCCTGTACAGAGACATACTCACAGGGCCAAGTTTAGCTTTTAGGACTGAATTTTAGTGTAGTACTGCACTGTCTTGTGTTCCCGTAGTTTTGTCGTATAAGTCTTTTGTATATTTGTCGGCCGATGATAACAGAATGTTATAAGTATCTCAGTGATTGTACAGTTAAGTTAGGCTTAAGTAATTGTATGTATTAGTACTAGTGAAATATTAGTAACATTATTACTATACAGTTTTTGCTTTATTTGCATTTTCATTCTAAAATGTTTACTATCCACGATATCAACCCCTTGACCTTAACAATCCCTTATACCTTATAAAGGTGTAAACTTTATTTTTCAAATGATAACAAAAATAATTAGCTAGTTTATTTAATAGATAATGATCTAATTAAGAAAATGACTGATCGATAACTACTTTTGTACGAGTATTTACAGAAAGTCACTAACATGTTACAGTAATGGCTGGAGGTGAGACACGAATGTTGTCAGATATTTTTATGAATATTCACATCTTGTTTCGCTTATGTAAAAATATATCAATTACTTCTAAAATACTGGTCCAAAAGCTGTTATTGATCAGTTATTATCTTAATAAGATTATAATCTATTAGTAATCTAGTCAATTATTTATGTTATTATTTAAAATTAACAGCTCTCACTGGACCGATTTCTTTCAACAATACGTCAAAAGATCACAAATCGTATCTAGTTGAAGACATTTAAAAATTTTCCCTCGTTCCCCGCAAATGGGGGAAATATCCAAAAAAATTACAAATTTAAAAATCGGTAAATTTTGTCATTTTTTCTCTTTTTTTTCTTAAAACTTCCATAACTTTTTCAAAAATCAACAAATCAACATAAAATTTTTTTATACTAAAACCTTAGATATTTACCTTTCATTTGATATAATTTTTTTGAAAATTTAACACTTAACCTGCTCACTGGAGGGGATTTAAAATAGTAACTTTTTTTATAAAAACTAACTTTTTCAACTTAATTTTTAAAAATGTTCCAGAAATACTGCGTCCTTTATATATATATACCAAATTAAAGTTTATTTTATGTACTATAAAATGAAAAAAAAAATTTGTCGCGACACTTTTTTTGTGTCGCTATTTTTGTGTTAAAATTTTCGATTTTAAATTTTCAACTTATAAATGCTATAACTTTTCGAAAAATGTAAGTATCAGCACAAATTTTTTTTTTTCTAAATACACTATAAGTACATCTTTCATTTGACATACTTTTTATTAAAATTGGACAATTTCCTCATATAGAGGAGGCGTTCAAAATTTGAAACATTGTATAAAACATAGAACTTTTTCAACTGAACTTTTGAAAATGTTCCGGAAATACTGCGTCCTTTAAACATATATCAAATCAAAGGTTATGTTATATACTATAAAATTATAAAAAAAAATGTATTCCGACGACCTATATTCTATTTTATTTTAAAATATCTTATTAGGGGAATACACTGACTTTCNTTATAAAAAAAAATGTATTCCGACGACCTATATTCTATTTTATTTTAAAATATCTTATTAGGGGAATACACTGACTTTCATGGATATTATATAATTTAATTGACATAAGTAGGGTAAAATAGAGAGTTCTAGAACCCCCCCGCCTCACCCCTTCACCCACCCACCTACCGTGGGTGGGCGTGGTCTCTCGATGGTGGGGGTAATGTCAAGGTCATACATGGGCGTGGTTTCTCGATGGTGGGGGTAAT
>NW_026099575.1:41145936-41147273 GCF_025091365.1 Daktulosphaira vitifoliae | reverse complement strand
ATTTGCATCGAAGTGTTTTTTATGATAGTGATTTTAATCACTGTCAGATATCATCTATACTGGATCCAACTATGCCACGTCCCCACTGTGGTACAACTTTTATTTTATTATTATAATATTACTTTTATATGTAAAATTAATAGCCTAATGATAAATAATAAAATTATAGTAATTAAATTGTTACTGAAAAGCTTTTAATAATATCAATATTCTAAAACTTTTTAGTTTAACTCATAAAGTAGACTGTGTTGCAACTAAAAAAATCCAGACCAGTTAATAACTCATATAGTAGGTACCCGGAATAATGCACTCCATTATAGATTGTAATCTGATAGTGATGTTAATACCTATCGTAAAACACACACTTGAATGTGATTGTGCATAAAGAAAGACTTGAAAAAATTTAACTGAATTTTCTCAAATTTTAACTTAGGATGCCAACTATTTAAACAAGATGAGTCGATGAGATATTTTTCTTCTTTTTGACTTTATGTAAATTTTAAAAACTTAAANTTATGTAAATTTTAAAAACTTAAACTTGATATAGGTTAAGGGACGCATATTGCTACATTTAAACAGTTCTTCTACTTAAAGATTTGAATAGATTTTGTATAAAAAGAAAGTTAATTATCTCTTTTATAACGGATAAACTCAATTTCAACGAGATTGACATTTAAAAAATAGTATTAGAAAAATAAAAATTTTATAAATTTTATCGAAAATTCTTCAATGTTTTAATTTAATTGCCAACTACTAAATAGTATTCTATTCATACGTACGGCATTATTTTTTATCTTTAAGTAAATTGTATTTTCTTTGATTTGACGTAATTCTGAAGCACGCAGATTTTTTTGAACACAATCAAAAATTGGAAAAAATTTTTTTTGATATGATATTTAAACTTCTACCATTATTTTGATTACTGTTTGGATTTTCCAAAATAGTATTTACTTAGCAAGGTAAATGTCCAAAATTTTTTAAATAATCGCAATTATATGTTCAGTTTTCAAAAAGATTTTTCATTATAAATTGAAAACAAAATAGAAGTTTTAACTGATTTATAAAAATATTAATTTTTTGGGTCATTTTTCTCTATTAAAGGGTTTAGGAATTTTTCAAAATTATGACGAAATAGCTGTAATTAGAGACGGCATGTTATCTTTTAACGTATTGTTGAGTAAAATCAGTAGGATAGGTGTATTTATTTATATGGACAAGCACAAAAAAAAAAAACCCAACCTAACACAGGGGGGTCATAGCACAGTGGTGACGTGGCATAGTTGGATCAAGTATAATGATATCTGACAGTGATTAAAATCACTATAAAAAAAAAACGC
>NW_026099575.1:41136271-41145836 GCF_025091365.1 Daktulosphaira vitifoliae | reverse complement strand
TCATTGTATTATTGATACGTGTATACGCTTAATATATTTGTTAAGGACTTACGTCCGTTTATATTTAAAATAAATAAATAAGACATAAGAAATTAAACTTATTAAAATGTTTTTTTTTTTTAGTCGAAAAAGTAATTTTTAAATTTGAGTTAGCATAATTAGCTAATGTTATCATGTTGCGGAGCAACGAACCGTTGCTGAATCAGTAACACTTATGTTTTTCACGTTAGGGTACGAGGTTCGAATCCGTCTGAGGCATTTAATATTTTGCATTTTTTTTGAGTTAGAATAAAATGTTTAAATCATTTGATATTTATCTCATTTAGATTCAATAACTTCAATAAATATAAAGGATCTTATCACTATAGTTTCCCCTCGTAAGAAGAAATTTATATTCATGTTAATATAATTTTACTATGTGGTTCTTTTTGTGGCTACGATTCATTTTGCCAACCTTCACTAGAACTACTTTTTTCAACGATACGTCAAATGATTATTTAGTATTCGTATTTAGTTTAAGTTATTACTCTATATACAAACAATTAAAATCATTAATTTCTAATATTCTTAAAGTATTTATTTTCGAATTAGATTTGATATGATAAAAGTATTCAACTACAATAGTAAATAATTTTACTTTGTAATTTATTAATTTTTTAAAGCTATTTGTGTGTGCTACTACCAGTCTATAATATTCCAATTTTTTTTGTAACATGTTACTATATAAATCATAAATTTAAAAAAAATATGATTTTTAGTTTCACCTGAATTTAATGATGGATTTTTACAATTATAATCAAATATTATAAAANCCTTATTAGCCACCTGTGTTACATTTCTTTACATTTCTTCTCTTTCACACCCCGAACCCCAAACACATTTAACAACATTCCTTCGCCACCTTATTATAGCCATTTTTATTTATTACATTCCTTCCCTACCTACACTCACTCGTCTCTCCTGAGTCTCTTTTTATTTATTACAAAAAATGTAAAAAAAATCGAACTTTTCTGATAAATGTACTGTAAATAGTAATTATAAAATTTCCTAATTGCATATTAATCTTAACAATTTCATTTTTTTCTATTTAATAATGTCAATTTCAAACTTGAAAGTTGAGCTAAAAGTTATGGTAATAACTTCATTTTTTTTATTAAAACTTTCACTTTAAAAGATAAAAAAAAGTAGGTTCAAAATAATTACTTTTAACATATTAAAAATCAAAATCAATAATAATTTTAAAACAATTAATTAAAAAAATTATATAATATATAATTAAAAGAAGTACTAATCTGGGTATAATTAAGGAAATAGAAGTTGATGTTGCTTTTGTCCATAAATGTTTTAGAATTTTTTAAATACTATCTACAGATTTGCATCGAAGCGTTTCTTATGATAGTGATTTTAATCACTGTCAGAATAAATTTATACTGGACCCAACTATGCAACGTCCCCACTATGCTTCGACCCCACTGTGCTGGGGTTTTTTTTTTAATTTAAATTGTGTAATAAATCATTTAATTTAAATTATTTTATTCTACTATGATACAAAAGTTATAGAATAAAATATATCTGAAAAACTTTTGTAGTTATTAAGTCATAAATTGTTAACAATGATTTTTTGTAATAAAAGGGCTCAAAAATTGCTACGATTAAGTGGTTTAACTTTTGGTAGTTATATATTTATTTTAGTCGTATCAATCTACAGCATGATGCGTCCACATCGCGACTTCAACTTCACCGCTGGATGGAGACATAGCTACATCCTCCCGTTTGTTAGGCCAATAAAATCTAGAAATCGAGATTTTGGATAGTTTTTCGCTTTTTGAGTTAATGTACACTGCACTAGAATTAATATGATTTTAGTTAAAAAAAAATTTAATGTGAGTAAGAAATTTCTTCAAACGAGTGTAGTCTACAGTGATGGGATCTTTGATATTCATTAAAGTTATTAAATCTAAATGAGTTAAAAATATTTTTCTAACTCAAAATGTTTTGTAAGGTATTTTAAAATAAAATAAAATATAAAGTCGACAATTTTAACACAAAAATAGCATATTATTGAATGCGGTAGCTATTTTAGCCAATTTGGTACAGGTTTCGCGGTACATAAGAGCACAATATCAACAATAAAGGACTTCCAGGATGTAAATCCTAGCATATCAGTTCTAACTTTGTCGATACAATAGTTCGATATGTTTGTCATATGTTGTCATGAAATTTTCACAGCTGTCTTTTGTAGGTTAGTATCAATTAAAAATGAAGTTAATTCTAAAATGCTAGCGCCTTTATGTGTTAGGCCCGGGACTTTTCAGCCCATGTGTTAATATAAGTTTAAAAAATTGCTTTTAATAACTAGGCACATTAAAAGTTAATGGAAATATTTCTTTAAAGTATTAACATTTAAATTAAAATTCTCCAGTCTTTGTTTTTTTTGAGTGATCTGGGAATACTTGTCGGTATTGCTGAACGACCTAAACCATATTAAATTTAGTAATTTATCTATCCATTCTATATTTTATTGCATTTACTTGAAGTAAAACTAATACAGCCTGCTCAATAGAAGACAATTTGCTACCAGTAATTTGGCTAGATTCATTACCCAATAAATAAACATTATTTCTAGTTCTAGAACTCGCCATCATAAAAATTTACAAAAATATTATCAGAGACGAATCAAATGAAAGAAGACACTACTAACAAAGAGTGATAACTGTTAGCTATTCATAAAGTGTTTCATTATTTTGTAATCTTTCAGTTATTTCTAAGAATAACTATGGGAGATACGGAAAGAAAAAAGATAAAGATATGTCATTGGTATCAATAAATAATGAAATACACCGTGTCAACAAATTGAAACGTTTATAAAATTAAATCAATACACGAAAATTACAAAAACTCTTTTTTTAAATTAATTAATAAACAATTAAAATATGTATTAATAGTAATAAAATTTAATATGAATGATTTTAAGATTAAAAAAAAAGTTATTATTAATATGATAAACTATGTATTTACTTAATATCAATAAATTTTTTTTTTCAAGTGTGTATTTCTAATTTTTTTTTTAGATGGGGTGGGGGAGGTTAAGCCTAAACCACGGTTTTGTGCTGAATTTGTTAATAATTAAATAGTATACGATTTTTGTATAAAAGATGTATTCATATCTCTAAATATTTGTTAAATATAATATAGTATTTGTAAATATTTCAATTTCGGCAAATCGATAAAATATAGTATAATTTTAAATTTTGTTCGAAAACTAATGAGTTTAAAATAAATGTGTACGAATTAAACTTATAGTCCATAACATTGTCAACAATGTATATGCTATAATTTNAGTCCATAACATTGTCAACAATGTATATGCTATAATTTTTTTTCGCTTTTTTCTGAATTAAGTCCAAAACACTAGAAAACTACCCCTTTGTCCAATTTTCAACCCCGAGTAGGCACGGGTTAAACTTGTCTGATTGACGTGAAATTTTTTTTGGTTCGTTTTTATATGTATATAAACAAATTTGGGGGGGTGAGACCAACGAATTTCCTAAGTCGTAAAATAAGGACCACCCTAATATACATACAGGGTGATTTTTTTATCATAACCCACTCAATTACTTGCAGAATAATAATAATTTAAACATTTTTTTTTTTATTATCTTTAGTTACACAGTACTCTTGAATTTCTAACTATGTAATACTTTTTAAGTTCATCCCTTATGCCTTGGAAGGGGGTCAACTTTGTTTTTTTAAATGGTAACACATATTTTTAATTTAATAAAATGTTTGAGTTTTTAATTTAATAGTAAATGGCATTTGAATTTTTAATATAACTTTATTAGCTTATTAGATATAAACATTTAAAGTTTCAAAATTTTGAGTTAATATACATGTATAATACACATGGGATTGTAAATACAGGTAGCTAATTGGATTTTTATGACATTGCTGTCTCAGTCACGGATTGTTTATTATCAATTATGATTATCAATAGATATACTTTCTGTATTGTCAGTTAGTGTATTTATAAACTCATAACAATGTGCCTTACTACAATTGATAATAACAATGCTGTGTACCTGCTAATATCGATGTTATAAAAAACCAATTAGCTACCTATATTTGTAATCCCTTGTGTATTATACCTGTATATTAATTCAAAAATTTGAAACTTTAAATGATTATATCTAATAAACGAATTAAGTTATATTAAAAATTCAAATGCCATTTACTATTAAATTAAAAACTCAAACATTTTATTAAATTAAAAATATGTGTTACCATTTAAAAAAACAAAGTTGACCCCCTTCCAAGGCATAAGGGATGAACTTAAAAAGTATTACATAGTTAGAAATTCAAGAGTACTGTGTAACTAAAGATAATAAAAAAAAAAATGTTTAAATTATTATTATTCTGCAAGTAATTGAGTGGGTTATGATAAAAAAATCACCCTGTATATATATATATATATTCATAAGAAAAAAATAAAAAAAAAGAGATGCTATATATAACATTAATAAGGATGTAGAAAAGGCGGGTATCATGTTTTACTTGTTGTTGATTTTTTGAGAGGGACGACCCACCACCGGCTATAGTTGTGCCTCACATCATCATCGACATCTCAACGTTTTATTTTACAAAAAAAATAAAACAATTAAAACGTGGTTTTCACAATAGAAAAAAAACAAAGGACAAAAGACTTGTCACCTCGGTAGTATAGCTGAGAAGACTTAAAATTGTAAAAGCATCGTGTAGTAGCCGTTAGTGATTGTGTCACCGGGTTGTGGTGGTGCCAACTTTGAACATTTTCATTGGGGGGAATACAACAATATTGGTACAGGTGCACAGTGTACGGTCGGCTGATGACAATTTCTTATGTGTTGGAATATTTGTATCATCAAAAGTGTTTCGGTGAAAATATGAAATATAATAAAGCGAGAGCACGCAAAGCTCCCGGATTTGGGTATAAATGGCCCTTTTATAACCCGCAATACTGATTTAGCGATGTCTGGTGAGATTTTTGAGGTATTTATTGTTGTATTTGATTGGTCGATGTGATAGAATTTTTTTACGCGGGCGTTTTATGGAATGCGTAAGAGGATAGTTGAATTTTATGTAAGGGTATTATTTTTTTATTCATCTTATCCACGGAGATAAACTGATTTGGTGATATATTTTTATGAAGTATATGTGTTATTTATTACATGTATTAAAATACGGTACTACAATATATAAAAGTGTCAGTATTTCCGAAACATTTTCAAAAATCAATTTTTTGAGGACAAGTTGCCATTTTGAAACCCCTTTTGTGGGTTGGTAAAAGGTCAAACTTTCACAAAAAATATACCATATGGAAGGTATATATCAAAAGTATTTATATAAAAACAATATGATGATTTGTTCGTTTTTAAAAAAATTATGGCAGTTTTAAGAAAAAAAGTTTTAAAAATGTTGAAAATTATCGATTTTTTAAATTTAAATTTTTTTGGGGATTACCCTCATTTACATTTGGGTTTGATGAGAGCTGAAAAAAAAGTGTTAACAGACATACAAAAAACACATCATAATACCTTTTTCGCTTTATATTAAAACTAAAATGGGGCTAATTTTGAAAGAAAAATGTAAGTCATACGTAATTTTTTAATCACTCTAAAAGTATGTAGGTATACTCAAACAACTGGTACGCACAGACATAATGTTAACTCCTACACTGATAATTGATAGATTCACTGAGAGTGCGTAGAATTTATTGCTCCGTGTTTGAAAAATTACATATGTGCTATTCTTGGACTTTTTTCTTTCAAAATTGCGTCTTTTTATTTTGACTAAAAGTTTGACTAAAAGTTTGACAATTACTAGAATATTTAGTGTTAACTGATTTTTAATATAGTAAAAAATATAATACTTACTAAATAGAATCGCTATAATATAAAATTAATTAAAATAAAATCCCTTCAAATCAAAATTTTAAAATTATAACTGAAAGGTATATTTATTTTTTTAAGATACTTTTTATCTGCTTATTTAGCTGCTTTATAAGAGAGTATTACCTAATGACACCAGATAATATTGTGTAGAGGAAAACATAATGTAGATTTTTCCTTCAACGGAATTATCAGTTTAAAGGGTCATTTTTGTAAGAGTTAATATATAGCAAAAATACTGCTTGTGATTTTACATTGTGTAATTTGTCATTTTTTTTTATATAGTGTTCAGTAAATAAAGAAACGGATTTCTATTATTCTCATTGTTTATAAAAATTAATCTGCTTCCTTACTTACTAAACACTTTATGTGTCCTCCTCTAATATAACTTATCACGATATATTATTTATAAATTTTATCTAGGTAGAAAATCAGAACGAAAATGACATTAAAAGTAGCAATAAAGTTGTGTTTGATTAGAAGAAAAATGTTAATGACGAAAGTTATTTCAAATGATAGGGAAATATAAGGTTTTAATAAAAAAATTTTATGATAGTGATTAAAATCACTATCATAAAAAACGCTTCGATGCATATCTATAGATAGTGTTTAATTTTAAAAAATTGGTCAATTATTCCAAAAGTTACATGATCTCCTATTTCCTTATTTATATCCTCACTTGCTAATTGTTAACCAAACAATCAGCACGTATGTTTCGGTCTCGCTTTCGTGAAACCTGTGTGTTATTGTTATTAAATTTTATATGTGCGTATAATGTGAACCGTGGACTTATGGACATTGGTAAGGGTTTTTAATAGATTTTTTAATTAAATGGGTCAGAATAGTGGTATAAAATGAAATTGTGTATAATACAACTATATTATACAATGGTATACATACAGAAATGTCTCTACAGCGCAAGAAAAAAGTATAACTGTCAGCTATAATATTTGGACACAAATTTTAACTTATTAACATTTTTTTGGGGTGACAAATCTCAACTGCTTTTTATATGCAGCGCAGCCTTGAACATTGAAATTTTAAAAAAATAATAGCAGAATTTCATGAAAGTAACGAAAAATTAAATTTTCAATTAAGTCAAATTAAAGGGAATGTTGAAATTAACATAAGTTCACCAAAAAAAATCCTCAAAGTAACAAAAAAAGTGGCGAGAACTTCTACTAAAATCTAAAAATCTTCACCTATTACAGCATGTGGGGTTAATGATATTAAGAAATTCATGGATAATCTGGCAATCGAAGAGGCTTCTAGTCATGAGCAACAACTTAAAACCTTAGCCAACGGTGATATAAAGATTTTAACAGACGAACATCAATTTCGCCGTACTGTTAAAATTTTAGAAGAGCAAAAAATTGAATATTATATATACCAACTTAAATCTGAAAAAATGTTTAGGGTAGTAATCCGGGGATTACACCCTGAAACTGACATATGTGATATAAAGTGCGATCTTTCAGACCTAGTACACTTTGCCCATCATGTATCAAATATACAAATTAAAAAAAAAGTTGACTCTAAAAATAAAAATAGTGACTGGACATTTATTTGTCTACCATTATTTTTTGGTGATCTAGAGCCTCAAGATAATAATAAAGACATATACCAGTTAAAAAAACTTAGTCACCAAATTATCAAAGTAGAGCCACCAAAGAAAACAAAAGGAGTTCCACAGTGTAAAAACTGCCAATTATTTGGACACACTTTAAATTATTGTCACAAATCTCCTAATTGTGTAAAATGCGGAAAAAAACACAAGTCAATTGATTGCACAAAATTCAAAATGTACCAATTGTGGAGAAAATCATACCGCAAATTAAAAAGGCTGCGCTGCATATAAAAAGCAGGTGAAATTTGTCACCCAAAAAAAACTACAGCAGTTCAAAGACTACAAAGTAAACCAGCGAAATCTGTTACAACCAGCATATCATATGCTGAAATGGCTGGTTCATCAGTCCAAAACTTAAAGATACCCCAAACTTTCGAACAAATAAATCATGTGAAAAATGAGTAAGTACCCTTTGTGGAAGTTATAAATTCCTTAGCTAGTATTATTTAAACATAAGCAGTGCTAACTGAAAGATTAGACAGGTTAGAAAACAACCAACCTAGACAATCATAAAAATAATAAAAAATGGTCCGTACCATACGGTTTATTACGTAGAACGCTAATGGGCTAGTATAGCGAAAACTTGAATTAGAAAACTTTCTACGTCATGAATATATAGATATTGCTCTTATATCTGAAATTCACTTTACATCCTGGACTTTTTTTAAATTAAAAAATTATATTACTTATACCACATCGAACCAACAGAGCACGTGGAGGTACAGCTATAATTATTTAACAGTCTATTAAACACTATGAGCTAGATAAGTTCTCGAAAAACCAACAAGTGTTACTCGTAGATGACGGGACCAATGACCTCACTGTCACAGCCATATACTGTCCACCACAAGGAGGTGCTAATCTTTTTGAATTTCTTCAGACTCTAGGCGATAGATTTATTGTTGGAGGAGACTGGAACGCTAAACTTAAACATTGGGGCTCGAGATTAAACTCCCCTAAAGGTAATTCTTCGTTTAAAGTAATAAATAGCTTAAACGGGATAACTGTCGCTACAAGAGAGTCAACTTATTGGCCTTCTAACGTTAACAAAATTTCTGATATACTAGACTTTTACGTGATGAAAGGTATTTCCTCTAATTATGTAAAAGTTGAAGGACTCAACGAGTTAACATCGGATCATACGCCCGTAATACTCACTCTAAGCACAAACGTTATTATGAAACAAAAAAAAGTATATTTTCACGACTAAGAAAACTAACTGGGATTTATTCAGAACGTCACTTGAAAATTCACTTTCACTTTCCATTAAACTTCAAACATCCAGTGACATCGATTTGGCAGTTTATAATTTTACCAATAATATAATTTACTCAGTGAAAATTGTAACACCTAAGGTTGCAGTAGAAACAATTTGAGAGATCACCTACCCAATAGAAATAAGATAGTTGGCATAACAAAAGAGAAAAGCTAGGAGAACGTGGCAAAGAACGAGACATCCTACTGACAAAAAAAAACAGTCGGTTACTCTACAACAAGATAAAAGAAATGAAAAACGAAACTTTTAAAACTTACTTGAGCGACTTTTTGCAACCTCTAGTTACTGACTACTCTTTGTGGAAAACGACTAAAAAGGCCTTTAACACACGTGCCACCTATTCGCAAAGAAGACGACACGTGGGTACGAAGTGAATATGAAAAAGGTGAAGTAAATGCATGTTACTTAGAGACTGTATTTAAACCGAATAATATATTCTCAGAACTTGACGGACTCCATAGTTTACAATTAAATAGAAACCGGGAGAAAATAAAATATTTTTCACCATTAGAAGTAGCGCAAGAAATAGATAACAACATCAATATAAAAAAAGCACCAGGTTACGATGAAATCAGCCCTAGAATGATAAAATAATTGCCCAAGAAGGCGATTATTTATCTTACATACATCTTCAATGCAATTTTACGAACTGAATATGTTCCAAAACTATGGAAATATCTTGATCAGGTAATATCTTACCGGCCAATATCACTCTTACCTTGTTTATCTAAGCTTTAT
>NW_026099575.1:41126658-41136171 GCF_025091365.1 Daktulosphaira vitifoliae | reverse complement strand
TATATATATATATATATATATATTATAATAATCATAATATTATATAGTGTTTTATTGTAAGATATAAACATTAATATCTTGCAATATCTACTATTTAAACCAGTGTCGACAATATTATTTAGACGTAATTCATGTGATATTATTAAGATAAAGTAACGCGTAATTTATAATTTTTACTTCTACTATAATGAAGCCTACAACATTAAAAGTACAATTTAATTAATTTTATATAATTGCCATAAGATTAATAATAGGATGCTTAAACCAAATGAACTCCTATAGATAAAGTACAAATCATGATAATCTCAGAAATACAAAACTTAGGAGGGCAAAATCAAGAAAATACTTTATGAAAATAGCATTGCCACTAAGGGAATAGCCCATAACAAGCCGAAATAAACATGAAAGAAGAAAACAAGAGGGTACGGGCTCATTGACTGATTGAAACTCATTTAACCATTACAACCTTACTACTAGTATATACCTTGGAAAACTCGGTAAACTCTCAACCATATGAGGACATAAACGGGAAGAATTAGTGATAACTTAAATAAATAAGAAATTACCAACAATACAGATTGAAAATGAGGGAAGAAACAAACACCTATTCATCTATATTTTTTAAAAGAGAAGTATTAATTTTAAATGTTACTAATTGTAGAGATCATGGATAAAAATGTTAACTGACATTTCTTAGCAACTCGGTGGAAGTATCATTATCAAGTTATAGTGAATTATAGAACATCCCTAGAGCGATCTTTTCCCTCTTATAAGTTATTTCATATGTTGAATACCAAAATAGTCCCATAGCATTTTAATATTTTGTTAAAAAGTAGTATTCCTAAATCATTTCAAAAATATCAGTTGAATCTTTTATCCATTGATTCCTTCACTAGCAATATATAGTTTAATATCACTCCTAAAGTGAATGTGCTATTATAATCAATATAGTATGGCTCCTTGACTATGTCTCAAAAAGCATTTTTGAAAATATTAAAGCTAATCAAAATTCTATTAATTTTAACAATAAATATTTTCAGTTGAGATTCTTTACACAAAAATTTAATTTTATGATACTATTGCTTAAATCTTAAACTTGTATCAAATTTCGATTTTTAAATGGTAGCCCCAATATTTTTTTTCATATTATTAAATTTATTCAATTGAAATTTTTTACTTGAAATCATTTTTATTAGAAGTATTATCTACATTGATACGATCTTTAAACTATTTTATAACTTTCAAACATTTGTATTTAAAATACTGTTGTATTTTATCTATCAAAATTGTTTATTTTCAAGACAATATTTAATATTGAGAACAAAAAGTAGCCAGTAGGATTAAAATATGGCAAGTATGGTGATTAAGACTGCACATAAGAACCATTTTTTTTTACCAAAATAAAAATTGGTAATCGTAGCACTGTTGGATTAATATGTAAAAGAAATAAAAGAGATCTCTCGACGACAATGGTTTAATATGTAAAATCATTTTATATACCAAAGTCATTAAAGATATAAATATCTTTAATACTTATAAGCTGTATTGATATTTTTGATAAAATTTAGTGCCTCTTCTATGATTTGATATTTAGCTGCAGTGATATATTGCATTACTTTTTAATTTATTGGTAAAAAACAAAGGAGTCTTACAAGATTTCTTTGTTTAAAAATTATAAAACCAAAATAAAAATAATTATAAAGACTACTTTTAAATGAGTTACGTATTAGCTTTTCGAACTATTTTAAATGTCAAAAATTATAGTAACGTAATGTGTTATTTTTCTTAAGAATATTTTAATATGAGATGAATACCTTAAGTATTCTAATATCTATACGTTATATGTTTTAATGTCTGTATTATGTTAAAATAATTTTTATAAGCTATTTAAACTATTATAGCTATCTATCAACTAAAAATTCTTATAAAGTGCTAGAATTAGTTAATTAATTTATGTAACAGAATTACAAGTATCAAATAGTGGGCTTTCTATCATTTTATAATACAAAAATATCCACAGAGAATATACTATCTTTGAAAATACAGCTTACAGAAGTTCTAGGTTGGAATAAATATTTATTGTATACTTCACAACATTCTTTCACTTCAGCATGACATCCAACTTCGTGACCATGTGCAATTAATTCAGTAATTCGATTTAGTTGACTGCAAATATAATTTTGAATTATTTTAAATATTTCATTATGATCTAGTTCTCCTTTGACTAATAAAATTCTCACATCTGTAAGCTTCTGTCGAAATAATGAACTTATGGATCCAAAACCTTTATATATATAAAAAAAAAAAGATTTTTCTTTCTATATAAAAATTATCTTTAGTTCTAAAATTAAATATATTAAGAAATAAATGATGTGGTGCAATAAAAAATAAAATATATATAACAATGTACATAATCATTAATATTCTGAGGGGACTTAATTGTAAACTGGGGTTAAGTCTCCTAAACCTTTCACTCCGTCCATGATGATTTCTTGTACCAATTACTTATTCACAATATTGTGACAAGCAGTCCCTTAATATTGAAGGGGGATTGCCTGTTACTGTGCGGTGGTGTTGTCTATTTGTAGAAAACAAAATACAGAAAATATAAGGGAGTAAGAAAATAGGTACACCTGTTTATGTATATAGAAAATATGAATATATATTTACAGTTCTGCAAATAAAAGTCTTAAAGGGAAAATGGAGGGGGGAGGTAACTTACATACTAGAATGACCGACAAAGCGTCTATAAACAAAATAGAAAATATATGAAATAAATAAAACAAACAATTAAATACTTAGCTGTATAATTCAAGATTATGATTAATGGCGGTGAGTGTGGACTGTATGTGAGCGTTGAAATGATAACGACGTGAACAATGCCACTAGTCGGTAATATGCGAGAAACGTCGTTTCACATAAAGGTACAAAGTCTGTACACAAATACCTCGTACGTCAGGAGTTTACAAGTTCGGCAAAGACGCAACCGAATGAGCAAAACAATAAAAATATGGCGAACATGGCCGATCAATAGCACAAACACGCGGAGGAGTTTGCTGTTTATACGAGACATGAAAAACACTATGTACTTGTTGAGGAACGACTATCAAATCTTAGAGGCGCGAAACGAGTGTACTGTAAACGTACAAAAAAGCTTATGACGCTCGCTGAGGAAGGAACGACGGCCGGACGTGACATGAACACGTTCGAACTAGTCATACACGAGTGCCACACTCTACCCAAAAAATACAATTTAACAAACATAGGCACTGAAGTATCTAAAATTGAACGTTTTAAGCCACCACACTTACGTTGTTTGTTAAACATGAAAAAAACGTTTTTTTCCTAATTAAAAAAAAATAAAACGTTTTTCTATACAATACACGGTAGAATAACTATAAGAAAAAACGTCAACAGCACATAATACATTATACTTATTATGTAGTATTATAATTATTTATAAATATAATTTTTTTAATTCAAATATATTTAATAATTATGAGATATTATTGAAATGAAATGTCTACAGGATCATTTTTTTATCGTAACCCACTCAATTACTAATAGAATAGAAATAATTTAAATGTTTTATTTTTTTGGTTATCTATTGTTACAAATTATTATTGAATTATTATTAATAATACTTTTTAGGTTCATCCCTTATGCCTTGTAAGAGTGACAATTTTTTTTTCAAATATGGAACACGTATTTTTAATTTAATAAAATTTTAGATTTTTAATTTAATAGTAAATGGCATTTGAATTTATAATATAACTTTATTAGTTTATTAGATACAAGTATAATTCACAAGGGATTACAAAGACAGGTAGCTAATTTTTTTTTATGACGTCGCTAGCACAGACACGGATTGTTTATTGTCTATTATTACTATCAATAGATATGTTTTCTGTATTGACAGTTTTTTATCGATTCGCAGCAATGTGCCTTAGGGCCCCGACACATTAGGACGGTTGCGCCGTACGGTCGTAACCGTACGGTTATATCACCACGTGCCACATTGAACGGTTTTGCCGCGTTTTTTGTTTATAATTCAATAGTTTATATTTTATTCATTCAAATGTCTTCTACTACGCTGTATAGAGCTCTTCATTTTATTTAATACAAGTATTCAATTTATAATTTTCTACATTAAAAGTTAAAACTACAAGTGAAATTTGTTCATTAATTGTTCAAATAAACTTATAATATTAGGTAAGTTTATATATTTAATAAATAACTTTGTTTAGTAGTGTAACTCTTTACATAAATATAATTTTTGTCATCTAAGACTATAAAACTTGGCCGCCTCCTATACCTAAAAATTAATTTTTTTTATTTTTGTTGTCTCAAAATATTAATATGAAACAATTAGTAATCATTTTAAAAGTTACTACCGCTTAATTTTTAACGTCCACGGGTCATATAGTCTTTGTGTGAATAGATACAGGAAAAACATTCATTAAACTAAACTTCTTCTTTTACTCAGAATGAACTTTGATAATTTTACTAACACTACTCGCGTAATAGCTGCTGCTGAAGCATTTGATCTGTTAAGTTCCCCTAAAGAAAAACGGAAGTATTGGATTCATCCTTATAATTCCAATAGGGAATAACATAAAAGATTTATAGAATTTTAGCAAAATATTAGAATGTATGAAGACAAATTTTTTTAATACTATCGTATGAGTATAAAATCATTCGATGAATTACTTCAAAAATTAAAACCATCGATAACGAAAAAAACCACTAGATTTCGAGAGCCAATTTGTTCTGAAGAAAGATTAACACTTACTTTAAGGTCAGTAGTGAAATTAACATTTAATTTTTTTATTTATATCAATAATAATTGTAATTAACTATCGGTGTTAGGGAATTGTGGTAATGAAAATTTGATAGATACTTCAGTGAATCAATTGACACATTCAAATTGTATTATACTTATATTAAAGGTCATAAGTGGCCGGAATAATTTTTTTGAAGCATAATTTCCCAAAGTTTTCCTTTCATATACTTATGGGATGGACACTGCTATCTAAAAAACTCTCCTTATAATGAAAGTTTTTCATGGTTATGAACATAACTCTATCAGGGTTATAGCCAATGAAGGGTAAATAACCCAACCTTAACTTTTATAAAAATTTAACTAAAGTTACTTTTATGAGGATAAATTTTTAATTGTTATAAATACCTCAACATGTATATATATATATATATATATATATGAAAATTTGGTTTAGTGAAGTATTTATTAGTCTATGGTCATTAAAAAATATTTTATTTTACTGTGTATTCTGCATAAAAACGAATTTTATACTCCTATTACTTTGGAAATGTTTAATTAAAAAGTATTTTTGAAGTGGCCATTTATTACAGTAGCGTAATTTTGAGATATTTGTCTGAATTTTTAAAACAAAAGGGTTTTTCCAATATTTGGTGATTATAAGTTCAACAAAATTAAAATCGTGTTCTTTTAACGTATTGGTCAAGTGAGAGCTCAGAAAAATGAATGACAGACACAAAAAAAACACATCATAGTAAAATTAAACCTTCTCAATGATCATTGAAGCTGAAATTTAAGAATCATAAAACATTTTCAGATTTTTATCTACGGGATCAAACTTTGTAGCTTTACAATTTGAATTTTTATTGGGAAGAAGTACAATATCTTTAATTATACGAGAAACTTGTCAATTTTTGTGGACCATTTTACAGCCTGAAGAAATGCTTTTACCTGATCTTGAAAAATAGATGGATGTTGCTAATCAGTATTATAAAAAAACTAATTTTCCCAATTGCATAGGAGCTGTAGACGAAAAACATATTCGTTGCCAAAACCCTCATGAAGCAGGCTCTTTTTTTTTTAACTACAAAAAGTATTTTTCTATGTTATTAATATGCGTAGTAGATTCCGAATATTGTTTTATCGCTATCGACGTAGGTGCTTATGGTAGAGAAGGTGACTCGACTGTCTTTAAGGACTGTCCATTTGGCAGAAAACTTTATTCAAACCAGCTAAATCTTCCTGCGCCTACTTGTTTGCCAAACACAACTAGCTCACCGCAACCATTTGTTTTAGTGGCCGACGAAGCTTTTGGATTACACCAAAATTTATTGAGACAATTTCCAGGACGAAACCTCACTCAAAAAAGAAGAATATTTAATTATAGATTGTCAAGAGCTAGAAGATTAGTAGAATGTGCTTTTGGAATCCTTGCTAACAAATGGAGAATTTTGCACACAACGATTTTAGTTGAGCCAGATTTCATCGATGAAATAGTTAAAGCCTGTTATATACTACTAACTATGTACGCAGAAGAGACGGCTACAATTTTGAGGATACGTTATCTAATTTTTTGGAGGATTATTAGGTTAGTGGGGGAACTGGATCTCGTCAACAAGGGATTGAAGTAAGAGACTATTTTGCTGAGTATTTTATGAACAATAGGGCTGAGCCCTTTCAAAACCGATATTTTAAGTGGGGTATGTATGAACTTTGATATCAATAATACATTGACATATTTGTACTTAATCTCTTTTATATTTTATAATGTATTTTAAATATGCACCCCATACATCCACAAAAGTATTTTCTAAATTCTATAGATTTTGTAAGTCATAATAATAATTATTACTATGATTTATATTGTAATGATTTATACGATACAAATAGTTCTGGAGCAAAATTACCAATATTCTTTTTTTCAATAAAACGAGTTAAACCTTTTTCTTGTAGACAGAAAGCTATTCGTTGGACTGCGTAGGTTGTATTACGCAACGACATCTTTTCTCGATCTTCATTAGCTAGTATAGGCATCTTAAAAAAAAAAAAGCTTTTTAATATTTTAATTGTAGCAAAGCTGTTATTTCAAAAATTTTAGCACACTAATATTTTAGATCATGATAGCTAGGTGGCTATTATTTGTGTGCAAACTGTTCGATTTTAAAGAAAGCTAAATGTATTATGAATATTTTTACGAATATACTTAATTTTTAATTCTATGTAATTGGTTTATTTATTAAATTGTTTACAAATATAAATTCAACCAGTTTAATTTTTATTAGAAACTAAAAATTTTAGCTTTTTTAAATTATTTTATGAAGGTATAGCAATGACCAATAATGCAGAAAATGTCTGAAACAAAATGATTTAGTTTAACATCAAAAGTATTACAGTATGATAAAAGATAGATTAAAAAGCTAATAATTTATTATTTTAAGTAATATTTATTGTGTAAAATGTTCAATTTTAAAAGTTGCTAAATTTTTGCTATCTAATTAGAACGCTTATAATTAGAGACCGGATTACTATTATTTTAAAAATTGCACTTTTATACAAAAAATCAAGATTGATCGATAAAAATGTATTAATTGAGTGAGTGTATATCATTGATGAAATGGACATACACGCGCTGTATTCATCCTTGTGTATGGTTTGGTTTGGTTTAGTTAGGTTGCATTTATAAACACAATCAACCAAACCATAATTATTATATGTATTGAATTGCTTGTAACTAATGTTGGGAAGGAATTCGTTCCAAAAACAACAGATTCGTAAAATGTTATTTTTGTAGCTAGAAAATGTCTATTAATTATTTTTTTAATAAAAATTAAGCCGGTTGAATTATGACATAGAAAACTTTCAATACTTAAATGCATTAATTGAACTGGAAAAAGAAATGAATCGTATTTTAAATTATATATTGTACATTGTATATTATTTAGTTCTTTTTAATTTTTGTGTTCTAAATGTTTTTATTTGTTTCTAGGTGTTATAAAAAGAAAAATACTTTTACGTTGACTAGTAATAATATGTTTTGTAATGAAATCTAACCACCTTCATTATATATCTTTATACATTATTTTATCAACATTTTATAATTTTAATTTGCTGTTTTGATACTTTTATAAATTATTACACTAAAAACGTAACATCTTAAAACGAAGAACGAGTTTCGTTTGAAAATGAATTTTTCTAACACTCATAGGCGTAGAGTGGTCAGTTTAATTTGAAGGAGAAGGTCAATTAAATATTTTCATCTCCAAAGAGTTATTTTTAAAATATAAAAAAGAAACTGCTAAAAAATAATATTTTAAAATTTTGGAAATTTAATAGTTTTTTTTTTTATTATTAAAGGTATTATAAATATTGTCAATATACAAAAATATTGTAATATTGACAAATAAAAATGCTATTAACACAGTCTAATAATAAAAAAACTGTTCAAAAATAATTACAGCGAAATAATTATTGGATCAAAAGTTATGTGAATTTACAATTATTATATTTTTTCTACTATGGTTTACTAGTAAACACAAATAAAAAGCAGTCTAAAACATCTTCAATGGTTTTAAATTGATTTACAATATTGGTAATTTAAAACAATTTTATTTAAAAAAAATATGTTTTAATATTATTTGGGATATTGTATAACTTACAATAACCATACAAAATAATACAATTTTGATCTTCATTTTCTAATTGGTCTAAAAATAAGAAATTTTATTATTTTTTATAATAAAAAATTAAGTTATTAATTAACTATTAAGTACTTTCTGATNTTCTAATTGGTCTAAAAATAAGAAATTTTATTATTTTTTATAATAAAAAATTAAGTAATTAATTAACTATTAAGTACTTTCTGATAAGTCTCAAGAAGATTTTGTTTTCATTTATACATATTACATAAAATATAAGTAAATTGGATGTTAAAAATTCGTGAGAAAATAAAATTTATGAGTTTTAGAATTTTTTTATTTTAGTAATAATGTGTAAAATACTATTATTGACTTTTAGTTTAAAAAAACTTTTAAAAAACCTGGTGCAGTCACTAGATCTTTTTAAAGTTTTTTTTAGTTTTATAAAATTTTCAATATTATGACATATTTTATATGATAAAATGTGTAGTTACCAATAATTCTGCAATAAATTCTTATGTATAATATATTAAATTATTTTTTAAGATTAAGTCGTTGAATTACTCCATAAACATCTTATTTATACAGCTTAAATACATTTAAACTTATTTTTAAAATAAATACACAAAAACCATTTTCAATGGAATCATGTTTTATATTAAATAAAATTGCTTTAATTTTATTATGATTTTTTTTATGTTTTGCGTCATTTGAATATTATTTATAAAATTATTACTATTCGTCGGTAAACTGTAATAAACCATATCAACGTTTTTATAATATTCAAGAGAGTCAAAAAACTGTCTAATATAATTATAATAATTATTATCGATTGAACGACTATGAATGATATTTTTTCATCTTAATTACATTATAAAGGGATTCTATTAAATATATTTTTTTTATTTTAATTATTTTTTTAATTAATAATGTAGATACGTTATATTCATAGAAATTTTCGATAGTTATAGGTTATTTAGTAATGAAAACCAATAATTCAATATCTATTATTTCATAATTGAAATTAAATAATAACTTAAAAATAACATTTTTGCAGTTACCACGTTTAAAAAAAAAAAAAAAAAAAAAAAAAAAAAA
>NW_026099575.1:41122524-41126591 GCF_025091365.1 Daktulosphaira vitifoliae | reverse complement strand
AAAAAAAAATACGCAACAATATTTTACATAATTTTAATGAAAACCCTCATTTTAGTAAAAAGTGTAGATAACGTTGACACCTTAAGTATAAAAACAGCACGTGCCGGTTCGACAGTTTTAATTAAATATTATCTACGCAACAGATTATTACAAATATATTATTAGTAAATCTCACAACGAGTATATTTATTGAAAATAAAGTTAAATTTTATTTGGATAAATTTGAAAAGAAGGCGAAATAAACAAAAAAGAATAGTAAGTTAAAAACGGTGTATCAGGACATACATAAGTGCATGTAAGCCAACAAAAAACAGAGAGAGATTTCACTACTAGCACTCGATGATCGACGGCGGCTAGTAGATAGACTATAAACGGATGTACTTTAATCAGGCTGAACTTGCTAAGTCAAAAGGCGACTAATAAGAGAGAGAAAGTATCGATATATTAAGCATGCCACGAAATATAAAGGACTGTGTTAAGGTTTACCCACCGAATTTTCAGACTGAATAATTTCAAATAAGAATTAATGTATAAATAAATCGATTTATATAGATTACCAATTTATTTTATGTTATTATTATTTTATATATTATAAAAATTAAGCGGGAAATCTAAATTATATGATAACTAATGATGATATATGACAGTGATTAAAATCCGTATCATAAGAAACGCTTCGATTCAACAGATACATATTTCATTTTATTACATTTTTCTCTATATATTATAGAAATTAAATTTAGTATGAAATTGATATTCAATATGTTGTATTGTAATATTAGTTAATTATTATTTCCGTAATGAAATTGTTATTGTAATTTATCCCGAGATAGCATAGATATATTTTTTTAATGTCAAATAATTGTTACATTTTAAATGATACTATTGAATAAATATTATATAATCATGACGTCAACAAATTCAAACCTTTAGCTATAAATAAATATATTTTTTTCTATAAATAATATAGTTTTGAATTTTCTTGCAGCACGTATTAACGTCACTCAATTTTGACGAAAATTTGTACAAATTATTTTTTTACCAAATGTAACAATTTTCTAAGGTTTGTTAAATGGATTTCAAAATTTTATTTATAATAATCGCCTTACGTATCATAAACCACTGAGAACTAGGACAATTTTTTTTGAAAGACCAGCTCTTTTTTTTTTTAATACATGCTAAAAGCTGGAAATTTTTTTAATTAATATTTAATTTTTTTTTTGTAAGAAATGAGGTTTAATGGAAGAAGTATTGACTCCTCTTGTATGACTATAGCATTTAATATAAAATATAGGCAAAAATAATTGAAAAAAATTGAAATCGAAAATTATAACAACATCAATAACGGTAATTTTTTACACCAAAATAACATTTTGTGTTTATCTTCTGGTGCCGTTTACATATAGAAGACAAATCGTTGGAAAAAAAGTTTTTTTGACTTATCATAATTAGTATCATAAACTCTAATTTAACTTTATATTTGACACTTCACTTCGAGGGCTGTTTACATAAAGTAGACAATTTTCTTTGTTAGTATGTAACATACTATTTTATTTAACATATGTTTGAAGTTTGGCATACTTCCGGAATATTTTCAAGGTTTAGAAAAATTTTAAATAAAATAATAAGAGATAGCCATAATTTTTATAAATATAGTAAACATCATTATACCATGGAATATAATGATGAATATTCGACTTGATACTTGAATTGAATTTTAAAACCTAGCAAATGTAAAATTACATATACAGAGTCATTCTCTTAACTTTAGCCACTCAACTTTTCCTAAAATACTAAGTTTTTAGACATTTTTTTTGGGGGGGGGGGATTTTGTTAATAGTATCATATGTATTTTTTCATATATTTGTTATAAAAGAATTCTAATTCAGTATTACTAACTGAAGGAACTTTTTAGGTTTTCTCTAATTTTTTCTTACAACTTCACGTTATACACACTTTTAATCAAGGCTAGGAATTGAAATGATTTCAGGTTTTCAAAAATTTACCATAACTATTAAGTTAGTTGACCTGTATCGAATTTATTTTTCAAGAATATGTAAGGTTAATAATAGTAGAAAACAAATGTATTGTAAAATTTTTTTAAAAATTTTAATACAATATTATATTAATGATGTTTTCTAATAACACTAACTGTAATATTATGTTAGCATTTAGTATATAATATGATGTTATCCTTTGTAGAAGTATATCACGTATATTAATGTTGAAGATTTCCAAAACAGGGTTCCTTCTTCAGAAAACAAAATACAAGCTAACTATGGGACAAAATATAACAATTGTACTGATTTAAAATATACGTCTACCTTAAATAAATAAACCTTCAGGGCTCCCATTAGAAATAACAAAATCGAGTCAAAATTCTCAGCTTTCAAGATTACGCTAGAGATCGCTAGACTACCCTCCTCTAAAAAAATACATTTTTCCTATTAAATCCCAGTTCTTACAGTTTATCAAAATATACAATATCAACAACATTCTACTCAACATTTTTATTCTCTGACACTCGTTATTTCAGCTTCGATATGAATCTGAAATGGTATTAAATTTACCATGGTGAGTTAACTTTTTTTTTTGTGGAAAAAAACATGTAAAATCAACCATAGTTGATCATTATACTTGGGGCCAATTATCACTACAAGTTTCAACCTAATCATCAAATTATCGATTGATTTTTCTTTAGTATGTCTGTTTTCCATTTTTTTTTTAGTATTTACCAGACCGATTTTGTTCAACAACACGTCAAGGACCACTTATCGTTTTTAGCTAAAGACATTATCCTCAAAAAATGTTCTCATTCCTTCGAAAATTACAATTTTTAAAACCAATACATTTCGATATTTTTATCTAAAATTGTCATAAATTTTTAAAAAGACATCAAGTGATTTTCTTTCATTTGGTATAAAATTTTCGAAAATCTGACAATTAATCTGCCCACGGGGACAGTTAAAATGTTCTGGAAATCTTTGAATTTCAAACATACATTAATTTAACACTTATGTTACATTGTATAAGTTAAAAAATATTGTCTTGACTACTTCAATATGTAAATGGCTACCAAAACTTATGAAAGATGTCTTATGATAATAAATCTCATTCTCAGTCTATATTTTAGAATCTTAAAAACTTCCTTTATAATTGGTCGAAAGTAATTATCAAGCAGTCATTTTTTTCTGTGGTTATTTTCAATTATACATAGTAAATTATTGACACATAATCACTCTGTTTAAACCATAAAATTAATTAAAAACGTAAATAATTACAAAGAATACAACATAAGGAAATCAATACAAGTGTTTGAAAATAATAATTATTTAATTAATTGCAATTAGCAAAATTTATAATTATACTTATGTAAACTGATAAATTATGACAATCGACTAGGTGATAAAAGTATTAAACTATGTAAGGGAGTATTTTTTGATCAGGATGTCAATATGTGTTTTGCACTTAAAATTGTTCCTTATATATAAATACACGATTTNTCTAAAGATTTGCATCGAAGCGTTTATTTTTGATAGTGATTTTAATCACTGTCAGATATCATTTACGTGATCCAACTATGCCACGTCACCACTGTGCCGCGACCCCCCTGTGCTGGGTTTTTTATTTTACAAAGACATGAAAAAAAAAAACTATTTGGTTAGACAACTGTTTTTTTAATTTTAAATACTAATGGTTGATAAATCAAGAAGTATACGATACTAACAAAAATCACAAATAAAATTTCAATATTTTTATTATTTTATGGTTAATCAAACGACTAACATTATAATAATGACTCTTTATTTTAAAATATACCTATGATATAAAAAACCCAGCACAGGGGGGTCGCGGCACAGTTGTGACGTGGTATAGTTGGATCTAGTATAATGATATATGACAGTGATTAAAATCACTATCAAAAATAAACGCTTCGATGCAAATCTTTAGATAGTGTTTAATTTTAAAAAAATTGGTGTTTTATTCCAAAAGCTACTTGATTTGCTGGTTCCTTAATATCTCGATTAAGATAAAGTATGTCGAATGAAAAAGGGTTTATTAAAAAA
>NW_026099575.1:41077139-41122513 GCF_025091365.1 Daktulosphaira vitifoliae | reverse complement strand
TCAAAAATTTAAAACTTTAAATGTTTATATCTCATAAACGAATAAATTATATTAAAAATTCAAATTCCATTTACTATTGAATTAAAAACTCAAATATTATATTAAATTCAAAATATGTGTTCCCATTTAAAAAAAACCAAGTTGACACCCTTACCAGGCATAAGGGATGAACTTAAAAAGTATTACATAGTTAATAATTCAATAATAATGTGTAACTAAAGATAACCAAAAAAATAAATGTTTAAATTATTATTACACTGTAAGTAATTGAGTGGGTTATGATAAAAAAATCACTCTGTATAACTAAGCGCCTAGTTTTAACACCATACGTCTTCTGAGACGCGCAGTGAGGTTGACTTAAGTTGACAAATCTATAAGTTATAGAGTTAAATTAAAGATGATTCTAATAATTAATTAACAGTTAATAAACCAAGAAATATAAATAACTGAAAAAAATAATCTTTTTTCATTACTATGTTAATTTTACAAGTAATTAAGTGATTTAAGGAATACCGATAACTAGTATGATTGAATTACAAAATCACCAAAGAATTATAAAAACTACTTACAATCACCATCAGATGGAAATCCGTTTGGTGAGAGCTGAGAAAATATGGTACCAAAAAAAAAAAAAAAAACACATCATAGTAAAACCAATACCTTCTCAGCTTCGCATCGAAGCTAAAATAAATAAAATGGCAATATTGTGACGATTTCCCTCTAATGCTTATATAATTTTACTGAAAAATGAACAATTTCTCAAGATAAATACTATTAAATTATATAATAGTAATAATTATATTTATTTTTTGAATAAAATTATTGAATATAAATGCTAAATTATGTATGTATATTGTGATTATTGATTAAAATTCATAATCATTAAAATTTATTCTCCTTTTGGTGTTTCTTCTGACGGCGATTCCTCCTTTTTTTTCTCCTTCAACTTTAAAATATTCTTATGTACGACATTTACGGTACTTTGAAATGACTTTTTTACAGTATAAAATAACTACAAAAAAAGTAAAACTTCATTCATCTTTCTAAATTTAATAGTTTGAGTAGTGATTTTTTTTAACTAGTAATTGTTTAAATAACTGTTAAAAAAATTATTATACGCACAGATATTAAAAAAATGTATGAATGAATTAAAATTATACAATAACTTACTGATTGTGGTATATCTTCTTTTAAATATTTTCGATACGTTTGTGAGCATGCTCTTACAACATTCTTGCAATCATCGGTTCCTCCTAACGCTTTTAAAATCTTTGAATTACATAATTTACAAACATATTTCCCCATTTCATTATCTACCTCATCCGGAGTAATTCCATTTAGTTCCAAAAGTGCTCTATATCCTCTACATCTTTCGCTGAATTTTGAATCAAATGTTCCTAGAAATTTCCATAAGAGTAAAGAAAATTTTTTTCATCTATTTTTAATTTAATCTATTTACCAAAAATACCGCTTACGAATTTTAATAAATTAAAACCAAGTAGGCATTCTGCCAGCTTTTTTCTTGCAATACATTCTCTGTTTAATGCTTTTTCAGGAGTATCAGCATCATTTTCTGATGCTGTTTCTTTTTGAATAATAATCTTTTAAAATCAAAATAATATAACACGGTTAGAAGCGTAGTAATTGGAGTTTAAACAACAAATAATTTAATCATAAATTAAAATTAAAATTTTAAATAATATTAACAAACTTAATTTAGTTTGTCAAGATTTGCAAAAATTAAATAGCATTTAAGTAAAATTAAAACTATATTAAAAATATTATTAATTTAAAAAACTAAAAAATATTAAAAATAGCATTTATTCAAAAGATGATATTACAATGGTTTTAAAATGAGTACTAGTTAATAAGTATTATGGAAGTTATAATCATATTTAAGCATGAACTGGAGGTTAGGTGCAAATCATATTATTTTTATCATTTCATATCAGCCGCGTCCTTCCTCCTATCGAGATATAAAAATATTCATAACCCCAAAATAATCGTTCAAAAGTTGTTATCGACCAGAAATTTCCTTAATTGGATCATTTTATAAATTTTACACTAAATTATATATTGTCATCAGAAAAAAAAAAAAAGTTAATGCCCTTTTAAAGAATACGGAATGGCCTGATATACAGGTGATTTCTTTATCATAACCCACTCAATTACTTACAGTGTAATAATAATTTAAACATTTTTATTTTGTTATCTTTAGTTACACAATATTCTTGAATTATTAACTTTTTAATACTTTTTAAGTTCACCCTTTATGCCTTGTAAAGGGGTCAAATTTGTTTTTTTTAATGGAAACATATATTTTTAATTTAATAAAATGTTTGAGTTTTTAATTTAATTGTTAATGGAATTTGAATTTTTAATATCACTTTATTCGTTTATTAGATATAAACACTTTAAGTTTCAAATTTTTGAGTTAATATATATGTATAATACACAAGGGATTACACATACAGGTAGCTAATTGGTTTTTTATGACATCGATATTAGCAGGTACACAACATTGTTATTATCAATGGTAGTAAGGTACATTGTTGTGAGTTTATAAATACACTAACTGACAATATAGAAAGTATATTTATTGATAATCATAATTGATAATAAACAATCCGTGACTATGACAGCGATGGCATAAAAACCATTTAGCTACTTGTATTTGTAACACCTTGTGTATTATACATGTATATTAACTCAAAAATTTGAACCTTGTTTATATTTAATAACTACTAAAGTTATACTAAAAATTCAAATGCCATTTACTATTGAATTAAAAATCCAAACATTTTATTAAATTAAAAATATGTGTTCCCATTTAAAAAAACAAAGTTGACACCCTTACAAGGCATAAGGGATTAACATAAAAAATTTTAAATAGTTAATAATTCAAGAATAATGTGGAACTAAAGAAAGCCAAAAAAAAATAATGTTTAAATATATTTATTCTGTAAGTAACTGAGTGGGCTATGATAAAAGAGCACCATGTACATTTAAACGTTTATAAATTCAGAAATTGAACTATTCTAAGCAAAATATAATCTCAAAAACATAATTAATGGCATCGGAAGAATTACAGCAAAAAATTTATATTACCCTTATTATAAGTATATTGAGTAAATAACAGTAAAGCAATAGATTAAATACAATTACGAAATCAATTTTAAATTAAGTTATTATTAACTAGTTTATGCTTTAAAACTAAATACATCAACTAGATTTTCACACGAAGGACACCGACGCTTCTTTGCTTCGCTGTCATATAAATGTACCTAACTGTTGATTTAACTTTATACTTCAATAAGAGAACAACTAATTAATTTAATTATTATATCTACTTGTCTTTATTTTGTTCTAAGCCTCAGACTCTACGATTCCTATTAAAGAAAAACATAATTTCTCACACAATTATATACTATTTTTTTATTTTTACATTCTAGTTATTTACATTGATAACATCAACATTAAATGAACATTAAAAAAGCCCAGCACAGTGGGGTCACAGCTCAGATAGGACATGGTATAGTTAGGTTCACTATAGATGATATCTGACAGTGAATAAAATAATTATCATAAAAAACGTTTCGATGCGAATTTGTAGATGGTGTTTAATTTTAATAAATTGGAGGATTATTCCAAAAGCAAAATTAACTACTATTTCCTTCATTATTTCTAATTAGTAGTTGCTTTATAAGTACAATTTATGAATAAATATCTATTAAAGCAATTCAACGTAGTATGAAATTGTTATTTAATAATTTAATATTATATTTTTTTCGGAGAATTTATAAAAAATGTATAGAGTAGTTATTCCTTTTATAGCAAATGTATATAAAGAATGAAGGGCTTGACACAGGTCTGCAAAAAATGTTCATCAGAATCAAAAATATACTTTTATTATTTAATTTTTCGTGCTAATTTAAAAACAACAATTATATGTTTTGCATCACCAATAATTATTGATATTATTTCTAATTAGTTAAAATCTATAGGATATANAATAATTTAAAAAAAAAATTATTAAAATAATAAATAGTTTTTGAGATATTTGCTGGTCAATGTTAAATGGATCACCCTGTATAAGGAAAATAGTTTTTTATATTTCAATTGTATCATCTATTTAAACACCAATAGTTACATAGAAATTATTAATATTTCTTTTGAAATGATTTATTAATAAAAAAATAATTAAAAACACAAAAAAATTGTTTTAAAATTATTACAGATTTTGATTTTTAATATTTTAAAAATAATCAGTGAACAATATCATTTAAAAAAAATTTTTTTTGGTATTTTAAAATTAATTTTTTGAAAGTTTATAATAAAAAAAAATTACATTATATTACATTAGCTTTAATTTAAGATATATATAAAAGTGTCAGACTTTCCGGAACACTTTCATAAGTTAAGTTGAAAAAGTTCTATTTTTTACATGCATTTTTTAGATTTGAACCCCCTTCGTATATAGGGAAATAATCCGATTTAAAAAAACAGTATGTCGAATGAAAGATGTCTATAAATACTACTTCTCATGAAAAAATTGTATTGATCCATACATTTTTCAAAAAGTTATAGCATAATAAAGTTAAAAATGTAAAATACAAAATCGAAAATTTTCACACAAAAATAGCATTCGGTAGCCATTTTCACCGTAAAGATAAAATAAATTTTTTTTTTTTTGCATAATTCAGTACATTACATTAACTTTAATTTAAGATGTATATAAAAGTGTCAGACCTTCCGGAACATTTTCAAAAGTTAAGTTGAAAAAGTTAATTTTTTGTGAAAGAGTTGTCATTTTAAATCCCCTCCTGTGGGCAAGTAAAGGGTCACATATAAAAAAAAAATATACCAAATGAAAGGTAATAATATTATAAATCTATAAAAAAAGAATTATGTTGATTTGATTATTTTTAAAAAAGTTATAGCTCTTTTAAGTAAAAAAAATTAAAAAAATTTTGAAAATTAGCGATTTTTAAATTTGTAATTTTTTTGGAGGTTTCCCTCATTTACGGGGAACGAGGGAATTTTTTTCAATTTTTGAGGGTAATGTCTTCGACTAGATACGATTTGTGACCTTTTGACGTATCATTGAAAGAAATAGGTTCGATGAGAGCTGAGAAAAAGTGGTAACAGGCACAAAAAAAAAAATTATAAACACATCTTAGTAAAACCAATACCTTCTCAGCTTCGCATCGAAGCTAATAAAAATAATTTTTTTTAGATTTATTATTTATATAGCAACATGTTACCAAAAAATTTGAAATATTATAGACTATTAGTAACACACAAATAAAATTAAAAAGTTAATATATTACAAAGTAAAATTATTTAATTTTGCAGTTGAAACCTATTATCATATCAATTTTATTTTGACAATATATACTTTAAAAACATTAAAAGTGATTTTTTTTCATTTAAAATTCAAAATGACAATTAAAAAAAGAATGATTTTAATTGTCTATATGGAAAATGTGAGCTAAGTAAATTTTTCATTGAAACAGTTGAAATTTTTTCAATTTTTGAGGATATTATTTTTAACTAGATAATAGTTGTGATTATTTGATGTAATGATAAAAAAAGTTGGTCAATGAGAGTTGAGAAAATAAATGAGAGCCATAAAAAAATCACATAGTAAAAAAACTTCAAAAATAAAACATCAAAAATAAATTTCTTCAAACGAGGAAGGCTACACTGATGGATTCCTTAATATTTATTAAAGTTATTGAATCTAAATGAGATAAAAATCAAATGATTTTCTATTACAAAAATTTTATAAGGTATTTTAAAATAAAATAAAATAAAAAATCGAAAATTTTATCACAAAAATAGCATACGGTAGCTATTTTTCATGAATACAAAACGAAATTTTTTTTTCCATAATAATGTATATTACATTAGCTTAAATTTAAGATATATATAAAAGTGTCAGACTTTCCGGAACACTTTCAAAAGTTAAGTTGAAAAAGTTATCATTTTAAATCCCCCCCTCTGGACAGATAATGGGTCAGATTTATAAAAAAAATATATCAAAGTATAGGTAAAGACATCATGCATCTATATAAAAAAAAGTGTATATTTATTTGGTAATTTTTGAAAATGTTCTTGTAATTTAAAGTAAAAAAAGTTGAAAAAATGTAATAATTAGTGATTTTTAAATTTGTAATTTTTTTGGAGGTTTCCTCCATTTACAAGTAACGAGAGTAATGTCTTCGACTAGATACGATTTGTGATCTTTTGACGTATTGTTGAAAGAAATTGGTTCGGTGAGAGCTGAGAAAAAGTGATTTTCTAAATATGTCGTATGCAAAATCTTTATTTTCATAGAACCTTATGTGTTATAAGTAATCATTAATATGTTTTCATTTTTTGTCTATATTTGAAATTTATTTTATTTCGTTTGAAAATATGTATTGTTTAATGTTTTTATATATTATTGACCAATCGTTTTTGTTTTACGATTCTAATAGTTTTTTGTTAATTATAACGTGTATAATCGTAATGTTATGAAAATGGTTTCAAGCTCTGCGCACGAAGGAAGTAAAACTTCATAACGATGATTTATATGTGTGAACTAAAAAACGATTAAGAAATTAACAACGCAATTTTCAATTGAATATAATGTTAATCTAAATGAATAGGATATTGAACTACATTTATATAAATAGTATATCAAATATTTACAAAGAACAGCTTTATGTTGATACGTTGTTATTTCAAAATTAAGTCGATTGCTAATTAAATAATACGTTTACATATGTTACTGTAAGAAATGATCATAAAAATATCTTACGTCACACATGGGTCTGAAATTGAATTTTAAGTGCTCATAAGACCCATTTGAAAATGTACTTACAATATTAAAATAATTATGAAAACTCAATTCTGATATATTGCTTAGACAAAATATAAAATTTCAAGGTTACATGTTAATCTGGTTGTTATTCATAGCCGTTTGAAGTATAAATATGGTTATACTAAGGGTATTTTAACGTGAAAAAGGCCTTTCGTTGTCAATTTTTATAATAATTTAAAACAAATTTTTTTTGTATTTTATTAAAAGTAAAGGTCAAAAATTTAAAACTTTTTTTCACTAAGTAATGGTTGTTTTAATAAAATAGATTATTTTTTGGGTCATTTTGGAAATTAAAAGGCACAATACTAAAAATTACACTATTTTACTCAAGTATCGGTGCATAGATATTGTAGAGCAAGTTTTCTAGATTTTAAAAATATATTCTTTTTTGCAGTGGACAAAAATAATTTTAAAAACTATTCGATAGTCTATTCGAATAGTGTATGCTAAAATTAAACTATTCGGTTGTATAACAACAATTCGAATAGTTATTCGATTGTTTTAAAAAACTATCGAGTACTATTCGAAAATGGCCATCACTGCTAATAATCGTTCTCTATATGACACATATATACTGGTCACCATTGTCAATAACTGTATGATATTAATACTGTTTGTAACTTTATCTTTTTGATATTCTATAAATTGTTACGCCGATACCCTCTCCTAAATTGTCGGTGTGTCAAATTACTTAAATAAAATATAACCAGCAGTTTTCATCTGACAGGAAATTACACAAAATGGTATTCCTCTTTTTACCCCATCGGTTACTGACCGATCATTTTTACTAAGATCATTATCTTATTTATTAGCCAGATAACACAATGTTTCCATTTAAAAACCCAAATTTGTTACAATTTTAAAGGAAATTTTGAGGGCATAGAACTATTAATGGTTGTTAATAATTAACATCTATTAATAGTTCTATGCCTTCCAATTATTTAATTAATAATTATTAAACTGTTTGAGATACTAACTTCTGAAAAAAAATATTTTCTTATATTTTCGATAATATTTTGTGAGACATATCAAATTGCCCTATACATTTTATTTTGTTATCAATGTTTAATGTCAGTACATTAACCTATGTAAATATGAATAATAATGTGTGCACACATTAGATCATTAAATTTAATGTTTGTTTTTATATTTACTTTGGTAATATACCTGTACTTATTAATTGGTAAACAAATTAATTTATTACTTATATTGTTATAGAATTCATCACATTAACACTTTTATATAAAAAACAAGTTTTAGCATCATTAATAACTTTTGACTTAGTAAATAATAGGCGTTACTTAAAAAAATAATACAGTTTTACACAAAGTTAATAGAAATTTTAGCTTCGATGCGAAGCTGAGAGGTATTAATTTTACTACGATGTGTTTTTTTTTGTGTTTGTTACCACTTTTTTCAGTTCTCACCGAACCGATTTATTTCAATGATACGTCAAAAGATCACAAATCGTATCTAGTCGAAGACATTACCCTCAAAAATTAAAAAAAAATTCCTCGTTCCCCGTAAATTGGGGAAACCTCCAAAAAAATTACAAATTTAAAAATCGCTAATTTTTTCAATTTTTTTTTTTTACTTTAAATTGCCATAACTTTTTTATATAGATGCATGATATCATTACTTTTCATTTGATATATTTTTTTTATAAATCTGACCCGTAACCTGCCCACAGGGGGGTATTTAAAATGACTTTTTAAAAAAAAATTAACTTTTTCCACTTAAATTTTTAAAATGTTCCGGAAAGACTGATACTTTTATATATATATATATATATAAAAGATATATATATATATATATCTTAAAATAAAGCTAATGTAATATACTTTATTATGAAAAACAAAATTTGACCTCTGGACTTGTCTTCCTGGTGAAAATGGCTGCCGAATGCTATTTTCATGTGAAAATTCTTGATTTTATTTTTTATATTTTTAACTTTATAATGCTATAACTTATTGAAAAGTGTATGGATCAACACAATTTTTTTATGAGAAATAATATTTTTTAATAATCCATTTTTCATTCAGGATATTAATAAGAAAATAGCAGATCATGTTGCTTTTGGAATAATAAACCAATTTTTTTAAAATTATACACTATTTAAAGATTTGCATCGAAGCGTTTTTTTTTTATAGTAATTTTAATCACTGTCAGATATCATTATACTTGATCCCACTATGTCATATCACCATTTTACCGCGACCCCCCTGTGTTGGTTGTTTTTATTTTTATGCAGCGCGGGTGGATAATAAATATACACTAGTACGAGATGTACCAATCCTTTGTTTTAAAATGCTTGTAATTTAATAAAGTATATACTGCATAAATTATATAAAATAAAAAATACTTTATTTATATTTGCAAATTGCAAAATCTTAACTGAATTTTTTAAAGGGTGAGTTTTTATAAATATGTTTAGTATCTGATAAATATTTATTGGTGAAACATTATCGAAATTATATCACATACAGAAATAAATGTTTTAAAATGTTTTTTTTACTGAAAAAGGTAAAAATAATTTCAAAAATGATTAAATTTAATATATGTATGATTTTTACAGGCTTTATATCATATACATTAATTTAATATTTAAACTGTATAACTAATTTATTCTGATGTAAATATTATCGTGTTTTTCAAAGTTTTTCATGCATCTATATTTTTAAATAACTGGTTAATAAATAATAAATAATACGTCACCAAATCCTAATTTGGTTACCTTATTTTAAATAAAAACTCACTTCTATCAACGCCATATTTAAAAATATTTTTCATTAGTTATAACTACATTTTAATAGTTAGACACTCAAAAACAGAAAAAATTATTTATTTTCAAATAAATATCCATCAGTTATTATTTAATATGATCGAATTTTCAAGAAATCAAGTTTTTTTAGTATGCCGTTGTTAAAAGTAGCGAGTAAAATATTTATTAAATACAACTATAATATTTTGAGAATAATTTCATCAACTTCATTTATACAAGTATATAATGTAATAGCTAAACTAAAGTAACAAAAATACAACTTACGAGAACTGTTAATATAAGTATGCACTTCATTTTGTTTTCAAAATTGATAGGGTTAAATTTGTTTGAGAAAATATATTTTATGTACTAAATATTTCACTCGGTTTTCTAAATATGACATTCATTTGTTAAATTTTCGAAGATATTGCATAAAAAGTTAAGTAACGCATTAAAAGAAAATAAATATTATCAAATAGACTTACTTATTTTTATGAAAAACGAAAAGTACCTATTTATGTTTTACTTAATATACTTTAATAAAACATATATAAGTATATGCATATATGTGGGCGAAATTAAAAAAGTAGAACTCTACGAGCTTAACGGTATGATCTATTCAAATATTTCTTTTCGATTGATTCATTTAGTGTTTTAAATTATTTTTTTTTTGTGTAATATATATATTATGGAAAATTATTTTTAAAAAATGGTATACAGAGTGATTGGTTTATCATAAACTACTCGATTACTCGCAAAATAAGTATAATAATGGGAAAATTATTTTTTATTTTTTTGGTTATATATTATTCTATAAAATAAAATTCAACTAAACTAAATCCCACTTCTCACCTCCAGTCTATACTTTAAATTTTTAATAAATTCTGGAATACTATTCCAAAAGTTGTTATCGACCAGTCATTTTTTTTTTTATAAAATATTATAAAGTATTTTATAAAATTATTAATATGTACGTTACTATTAAAAAAAATAAATGTGACACCTTTATACGTTATAAGGGATGATCCTAAAATGTAATTATTAGCTGATATGTAACTAAATGAAATATTTTAAATAAATATTTTTCTAATATCATATTTATTTTGCGAGTAATCGAATGGTTTATGGTAAATCAATCACTCTGTATACACGGTAATTGTTTTAATGCTGACAAAAATTTTAAGTGGAAGTTATAGTTATTATAGCTGCCACTTAAATTTTCAGCCAAAGTTAAAAGAATCGCCATGTATATAAATTCAATTCTGACGTCAATCGATAATAAAAATCTATTTATAAAAATAAATAAAATGAAATTACTTTTACCAACTGTTAACGATAATATTTTAGTTTTAATCTAATAAAATCAAAATTTGAAATTTTCTGGGCCCCATAATACATGAAACCCTTTCCATTGCTTTATATTGTTAGCCATTTTTTAATTTATGTAACAACCAGAGATTTGAATACGTATTGTCTTGTTCGACGGATTTGAGTTGGGTAATTTCTATCGTTTTAATACATAAATTATCTCTAATATACAGAGTGATATCAACCATTAATTACAAAATAAAATAAATTTCGGCAATATTAGGCATTTCTTATTTATATACAGTATGGTGATTTATTAATTATACTATCCCCCATTTTTTCATAAATGTTTACGTAAAACTTTAAATAATTTGTATTGACAATTGTAAATTGCAATTTACTGCAAGAGAAAATTATTTCTAAGGGTAAATTTTAGGGATAACTTTCAAAAGTTAAATGGGAGCCGATTATAATTTTTTTACTATTAAACAGTAAATGGTCTAAATAAATTATTGACAGGTCGATAACAAATTTTGTGTCGTTTTTTTTTTTTGAGATATTAGTATTTGATTATTTAAAAAGGGTAAGGCGTGAAGTAGCGTTTAGCAACGTTCTATATTTACCATGACGCATAAATAAGAAATTGTCTTTATTGCAAACCTTACCTATAACTAAAAATTGTAATAACTCTAAAAGTAATAGTAAAATTTTAGTTATCGACCTACAATATTCTATTAATCTCCATTGAAAGGTAAAAAAATAATAGTCGTCTCCCATATAAATTTCGAAACTCATCCCTGTATTCTACCCTTAGAAATAATTCACTGAAAACATGGAAGTGGTAATATCCTTAATAAATGAAACTGTATACTTAAAAATTAATCAATAGTTTTATATTTTTTTGGTACGTTTCTTATACTTTATAAGAAGCAAATTGATCTGTTATGCCTGGCTTAAGGGTAAAAATAAAAGTTTGTTAGCTACTGTTTAATAATCCCATGGAATCTCTAATTACATAATTAATAAACCGAAAATTTAATCATGAATTAAACATTAGTCAAAAAGTAAACTATGATATAAATTTAAATATTAAAGTTACAAATTATAAACTGTAATATTTTAAACAATTAAAAAATTTAGGTGAATTAAATATTGCAGTTGAAAAAACATACATGTATGCCAAATAATAATGATTTACTAAAAGCTGTGGATGTCTTTGTTAAAATAAAACATCGTAGATATTCTTTAATTTTAATATTTTATTAGATGTATAAACTATCGCTTGTTGAAGTACTAATCGAGTTGAATAAAAAATATATAGGAGCAATATTATTGTATATAATTTGAAGGCATGAAAGATTTGTAGGTATTTAAGATTATACATGATGATTTTTTATAATAAAACACTCAATTGCTTACAAAATAAAAATAATTTAAACATTTTATTTTTTGGTTATCTACAGTTACAAATTATTATTGATTACTTATGTAATACTTTTGAAGTTCATCTTTCATGCTTTGTAGCGGGGACAACTTTGTTTTTTCAAATTGGGAACACGTATTTTTAATTTTATAAAATATTTAAGTTTTTAATTTAATAGTAAATGACATTTGAATTTTTAATATAACTTTATTCGTTTATTAGAAATAAAATTTTAAAGTTTCATATTTTTGAATTAATATACATGTATAATACACGTATCTTTTCTACAAATGAACATTTTGAAAACCCTAAAAAATTTGAATTGGTTAACGATATACGATATAAAATTATTACAATATAATCCAATGTACTAGAGTGAAACAAATAAATATAGATTAAAAGTAAGTACATTGGATTTTGATTTTCCAACGCTGTAAATGTATATTATATTCAGATGATCTTAAATTGTTTATGGTAAAAAAATCACATGATGACTACCGTAAATTGCTAGTGGATGTTGACAGGTTTATTGTTTGATGTGAGTTTAATAACTCAATCAAAAAGTTTAATAAATCAATATATATTAACGCAAACAAATATCGTTTCATCGAGGCCACAATCTGATATTGAAAATATATGTAGCTAATTGAAAAAATCTTGAAAGATTTAAAAATATTAAAGAAATATGTGTCACCATACTCGGTACCATAATGTTTTTTTTCTTGAACATCAGTCAAAAAATTATGTTAAAATAGTCGTACGTTAATCTATGTAATAAATTGTCTGATTTCGATTTTTACAATTGGGCTGATGATGTGTGAGTAAATGATGCGGTAGATCATGACAAGTGGAGGTCTAGGATACGAGTGACGGACTTTAGTGAATATTAGTGAGTAAATATTCTAGTCTATTTTAGGGGGGGCACTGGTAAAAATATCAAAATAAGTGTAACTGTATTCAATGCAAATTAGATTCATATAACTAATTTGAAAATCGGTGATCCCATCACCGTAACTTCTCCCTGTAAATAAATTTCAAATATGACTTATCTGATGTACCTTTCTTTTTATTAAAAATTGCGTACATATTCGTTAGTTCTTGTAAAATATCTTCTTCAATGTTATTATCTTGATAAAATATTGATTGTAAGACTTGTTAACTGGCCAACTACAACTGGCTTGTTAACTAAGGCTTGTTTAAATTCACTACTGCTTACCCCATCCGTCATTACTCCTGGCCATGTTTTAATAGGTGACTTACTATCATCGTCGACGGAACCTGAAATATGTAATTTAAACAGTAATTTATTATCATGGTGGCAAAGAGTACAACATATTACGCAACAAATTTGGAAACGTTAGAGCGTGGAATACCTAAGTCAGCTGCAGGAGCGTTCCAAATAGATCAAACCGAATAGTTCCACATTAAAAATTAGCTCAATGGTTTTAATAAAAGATCCAAATTTGCCTCCCTTGCAATGGTAGTAAACATTTCCGGGCAATGACGGCGTAGTGTGAGTCGCTACATTCAACACAGAAAGTGGGCTAAGAAAAAGAGTGATGAGAAAGTTATGTCCATTACCAACCCAAGATAATGACGAGCCGACTTAAAATGATTAAAATGTATTGTATATTATGTAATTTAAATTTAATTTAATACTTTTCTTTAATATTTTTTGTAATCAAAATTTGTCAGTGCAATTATTTATTTATGTTCTAGTCAATGAATTTTTATCATGCATTATTTATATTATATTCAGTATACCTTTTGATTGTGGGTTAAATATTTCTATTATATTCCAATTGTTTAATTTATTTTGGTCTATTTAGTGACCGTGACTTATATTATTTATTATATTTTGAAGACTGTTCTTCAAGGTGGCCCCTATGTTTAGTATACGATTATCATTTGTAATAATAGTGGGATCGGTCAGTTAGTTTCTCGTTATACGCTGCGCCGGTAACATTCCCGGACCGTTTCGCGACATATTGATTTTTTATAGTGTTGTATTTATTTATTATCAGTTGTACTATAAATTAATACTCTTAGTCCCGCCAAGGTATAAAAATCCCTTCCAAAGTACTAGTCAAAAAGTTGTTACCGACCAGACATTTTCCTAATTAGATTATTTCCTATTTTATAAGCTAGTTAAATATGTGTGTAGTCATTAAATATTTATATATTTCAGTTTTAGCACTAATTATGAATTTTTATTTAACTTGAATAATTTGGTACAAATGATCTTTTGCAGACCAATTTTTAATTTTTAGCTTTGATGCGTAACTGTAAAATGAAAACTAACATATTGAATGTTTATTTCCACAATTTCCCTTTTTTAAGGGGTAATAAAAAAATGTTTATTTAAACATTTCAAAGTTTAAAATTTTATTCAAGTCCATATGTAAATACGTTAAATAAATATAATAATTATAATATAATAATTAACGTATTTTATATTATAACTGCGACCCTCTTTTATTCAAATCACTAATATGTTAAATTTCTTTGATCATTTCTTCATATTATATTGGATCTTATCGTAAATTACTTCTGAAAGTTAGATAACATGGAATTTAATGTTAACAAATTTGGTTTTAAGTAAAACTAATAGATTACTAAAAACTACTTCTAATTTCCCTTGTTATATTAACGTCAAGTAAACAACTTTTCTGGAGTAGAAGTGATAACAATTTAAAACTGTGATATCTCAGTATTGTTATGAGGTAATTGATTTATCGTGGACTAACTAAATTTCTCCTAAAATTTTAATAAAAAATAAATAAAATTGTTATCTTGTTGATATATTATAAGGGTGCCAACTTTTTTTTTTAATTACAACATACATATTTAGAGTGTTTAGTGAGTAAGGAAACGGGCGAATCTAGTAATCAACGATAAATCAATCATCCTATATACTTTTATACTAAGAGAATAAGAATATTTCAGAATTGTTATCTGGATACATATTAAATAATATGAATAATTATTAAATTTTTAATACGAATGTTAAGATGAGATCGACTAACATGATGAATATAACAAAATAACGATAGCTGTTTAAAACTAGTTTAACACAAACTTTATCAGCAATTTTTTAGAACATAGTAATAATTTAAAAAAAAAAATTAATCCCAGTCTCCTACTGGAGCCCCCCTACATTATAGCAGACTTTACGAAAGTATACTTCTTACTAATTAAAAATTTCCATGATAAAAGTGTAAATGAACTTCTCTGTGAAAGATTTTTTAAACAATTTAAATGAATATTTTGTAAAATATTGAGTAGTTGGTTCAAAACAATTTTCATGGAAACTGTACATGTATAAATTTCATGTGTATAAACATTTACTAACAACGTATATTTCGTTTAAAATCTTAATACTCAAAGACAATTTTCTTTTGAATAAACTGTTCCATTTAAATTAAAACTTTTTTGTAAGTTGATAAAATGTCTACTAATAAAAAATCTTTACGTGTTACCGTAAGTAAATTACAATTCTATTTTATATAGTTTTATTAGTTCCATTTAAAATAATGTAATTTGACTAGTTTTTAATGTTACATAATGTAACTGATTCGTTAAACTTAATTTAACCATTCTTGCACAACTTAAATCTAATTTAAGTATAGATTTTATTTATATAAGCGAGTTTTAAATGCTGTTATGACGAAAACTTGAAAGCATTTCTTTATAAATTGATAGAATTTCTTTCGTTTATAAAAGATGTTCTTTTTTTTCTAAACTACTATTTTATTTTTTGCTATATATTTTACGTTTAAAACTAAATTTATACTTAAATTATTTAATTACTTCTATTTTAGACGCTTAACTTTTTACATTCAGTGTTTAGCAAAGCAAAGAAAAGACTTGGATTCAAATCAAAAAAGAAGGGTAATACATGTATTTTAACTTTTATAAAATTTACACATACCTTGTTATAGGATATATTAAAATGTACTTATAAAGTTTAATAACAATAGTCAACACGCATTTGATATAATTTATGGACCATTTATTCAAATAAAAATATTTTAATCTATGAAATTGATATATTCACTAACATTATTAAAGATGTGCAAAGTACCCGGCCATCTTTTTTAGGACTTTGTTTTTATCCAGTACTTAGGTTGTTATCATTTATTACTTCCTTTTTTAATCAGTATTGGGTATATTTTCTAAATATACCTAAAAAAATTAGTATGTTATACATGAGTATTTTTAATTATAGTTTGTTGTTTTTCATTATTATCAAAAATAAAAAACTTTTTCGAATACCTAGGAATATTTTTTTTGAATTATTATATTAAATATAAAAATTATTTTATATTTTATTTATTAAATAAAATACATTATTCAGCTCAAAATAATTAAAGTTGATGCCCAAACATTATTAATTCACACATTTTTCATTTAAATTTTTTTTTTGCAAAGTATTCCTAAATATTATAAACCGTACAAAATAACCGAATACTTATTGAAATATTCAAATTTTAAATTAAAATTTTGGTATTTAAAATAAAAACACATCCGCTCAAATTCTTGAGCATTGAATGTTATTATTATATAATTGCATTATTTAGCTTTATTAATAATTTTATTTAAATTAGTTAAAAATAATGGTAGTATTATGGTTATTGTTATATACAATCGTTTAAGTTGCAACTATTGAGTAGATTAAAATGTTACAGTTATTTTACCTTCCAGGAATCACAAATATTATTTATTATATAACCCAATGCCAATAATTTGGTTATTTAATGAGGATGGAATGTTAGAATTTTAATATTTTTAACCTCTTTATATCATTAATACTGATCATTTGGCTATACGGATTTTACTCAATAGTCGATCTGTACGTATTATTTTACTTGACTTATGCAGTACTCTCTCAAATCGTAATAAAAATATAAAGTTATAAAAATATTTTTACAACATAACAATGTTTAAAAATAATTTTTTTTAAAAATGCTATCAGGTCTGTTAGTACATGTATTTACTAAACAAAATATCTCTAATTATTAACAAGAGATAGGACATGTAAGGGAGATCTATAAATCACAAATTTTAAATTTAATGATTCATAAATTACAGTAAACATAACGTTTACCGAGATAATAATTATTTTATAGTAAATTTAGCTAATTGTACCACTAACACTACTGTGAACTCAACTGAAAATGAATCACAAACAATATATACTGAAATCAGTTATGCTCCTCATCCTTCTACAATCCAAGAAAAAACATTATCGTTGAAAGGTAAATAATGCAATAAAAATATAATATTTTATTATTTTTTTATTACCGTTTTATATTGATTTTTTCACTTCAATTTATACTAATCAATTTGTATAAGATTTGGCACAACAATCTTTGGACGAGAACAATGAAGTGAATTCAGCGAAATATAAATCACAAGGAGAATATGTTGAAATGGCTAATGCTCCTCATCACTCGATAATCCAAGAAAACCCATTATTGTTGAAAGGTAAATATTGTAATAAAAATATAATATTTTATTATTTTTTAATTAACATTTTATATTGATTTTTTCGCTTCAATTTATACTAATCAATTTGTTTAAGACTTGGCACAACGATCCAAGGATAAGAACAATGAAGTGAACTCAGCGAAATATAATTCACCAGAAGATTATGTTAAAATGCCTAATGCTGCTCATTCATCAATTTTCCAAGGAGAGTTATCATTCTTGAAAGGTATTTATTTTAATGAAAGTATGACATTTGATGTTTTGTATTTAACATTTTATGTTATTACTTAAATTTATCTTGATCGATTTTGTGAGGTGATTGAAGTGATCTCGGCTGAAATACTTAGGGCCATTAGAAAAACATGTTGAAGTTGAAGGACTACTAAAGAATAATTTATTAAGGTTTAAAAAATAATCAGTTTTATATCCTTCTATTTCCCGAACTTAACATGCTATAGTGTTATGACCTTCTTTCGCATATTAAGGAGTCAAATATCTTTCTTGGCAAGGCCAAAGATATATGGTAAAGTATTATAGCCGGCTTGCACCTGAGACCTAAGACCAGACACTACCACTGAGAAAATCAAAAGAAAATCTCGTTCGTTACTCTGGGGATCGAACTTTAGAGTCCGTGCGTTGATACATACGTTTTTATCTACTAGGCCGACTGATCCTGAAATATTTTCTCGATATTAGACAACAACTTTTCAATTTACATTTTCACACTATAATAAAAATTTTTTTTAATAATATTAATTAATAATAACTCTAGATATGCAACAAGAGTGGTATTTATGCTGCTCAAAAGAAGTCGACGAATGTTGCTGTATGGATAAGTTAAGAAAATCATATGTTAATGAACATTATATTAAACAGATGTTTTTAAATTTAGAATTTAACAAAGGTATTATAAACAAATTAACTGAACTTCTCAACAAATTTAATCTAAATTTTATCCTACTAATTATACTGTTTGGTAGAAAAAACTGTATCAATATTGGTCTGTGCAAGTCAGCTCTTTGAAAAAGTTATAAAATTACAATCAATTTTCAAATCGCAAAACATACCTAAAGAAATAACAGAATTGAGCGTAAACAACTGTTTAAAAATAACAAGACAACTTATAAAAGATTCTACTCGTGGTTGTATGGAAAATTGCTATTCATCGTCGGGAGTTCTTAAAAATTTAGAAAATTTATATTTTGAAGTTTTGTTAAAAATCGAAGACCTCATGATCTTGGTTGATCAAATTTTAATATGCCAAAAGGCACAGGATTAATATAAATCACGATTTTTCATTAGCGTTAAAAAAAACATAAGCTGCTTAAGTGGTTGATTTTCTTTGTAATCTTTTAAGTGTTATTCACATATTTTTTTTATACTATTATAATTAAAAAAATTATCATTTTTACTGATATAATATTATTAATAATTATTTTTCTTATAAATTATGTTACGTAAAATATATGTATTTTTTGTATTATTTTATCAATAATTAGAAACACTTATTGTTATCAATTCAATAATTCTATAATTGACATAGCAAATCTGTTCAATTTTTTAATTTAAAAAGCTCTTTTTATTCATTTTAATTTAAAAAGTATAATTTTCAAATGAAATTAAAAATGTTTACACAATTGTCATATAAAAAATTTTATTAAAAAAAATAAATTAATACTAATTAATACATAGAATCATGTACTTTTATTTAACTAGAAACTTTGATATATATATGTATATATATATATATATATATATTTATGTGGTAATATGGCTTAATAAAAATAATAAAATATACATTGAATATAAACCAGCGATCTCTTATGTTATTCCTGAGATGCTTTATTATTATTTGTGATTGATTAATTGTGATAGAAACCTTGTTGTGGGCGTTTTTAATGAATTTATAAGGGGGTACTGGTTCGAAACGTGTTAGTAAATGGATATTTTGCATACCATAATAAGAAAACTTTGATGATTTTTGATTTATTCATATATATGCGTACTTTAGTACACATGTTCATAATCCAGGCGTTAAGCACAATAAAATGTATTGATTTAATTAAGCTTGAAACTTGTATGACTACTTGATCATATTACTAAAGTTGTATATTTTTTTATTGTTTTTTATTATTACAATAATCAAATAAATAAAACATAATAAATATGACTTTGAACATTTAAATAAAATAATTAATTGTGTGTATATATATATATATATAAATATATAATATAATAATATTATCAATATTCAATTTAAATAAGTTATTGATGTTCAAGTGAAATTTATTTATCTTTAAATAAGCTTAAAATAATGAAAAAAGATAATATTTTAGGTAGGTTCGTGGGATCCGTTTCCTGTAGTATTTCTGAGGTGTATTTTGTTTCGGAAGGACCGGCCCAAAAATGAGCAAAATCCCTTGGAAGGTATTTTGCGCTCTTTTAGTGATAGCGTACTACTTAAGGGACTTAAAACTAAAATTACCAACACACACTCGGTGACTTTACGACCAATAGCCACCGAGTAATAAGCTATCAAAATTTGGGATAATTGACTTGGGGTAACTGGGTACCACTAATCAGTTCCTACAGGTCCGATTACACGGTTAATGAGTGCATTCCTTTTTAACACGCTTATAGTAGTTTTACATGTATGTTTTTCGCGTAAGACGTTCCCCGCGCCCCCGCCAGCCCACAAAACACGGCTATACCTCGTGCATGATACGTTTACGTATTTAAGTCGCTTTTCATGTATATATAATGGATATTACATGTATGTATATTCTAATTACTATTAAAAATATATATTAACACGCTTTATTTTCCTTAAAAGATATAGAGTGTATTAATTCCGATTACAAAGAATGATTACCGTATTGTCATTTTTTGTCACTACCTCCACGTTCCGGGAGTGGATAATTTTCGCGCCTGCTCCTTTTCTTGGATGTGGTAGCCGTTTCTCAGACTCCTTCTCCGGAATCAAACCCTGTTTTCCCTTTACCCGTTACAACAATGATATTAATATTAACTACTATCATAACATGAAACTAAAAAGTGAAAAATAAATATAGTTAAAAAAAACACGCTTTTATAGCACATTGAACTAAAAAGTTAAAAATAATTTTTAAAATAAGCTTAAAACAATAATGCACGATAAATACTAGTATTATTGTGATAAAAGCGTGGGCGTTTTGTTTCATATATTTCGTATATTGAGCGCCCGACGCTTTTTTTCTCAATAAAACTAATATTTTTCGTTCATTATTGTTTTAAGCTTAACTTTTTTGTTCGATGTGCTTTAAAAAATGTGTTTTTTAGTTTTTTTAAACTATACTTATGTTCTTGATATGTGTACTGACACGGTTCCGCGTTGCTTGGTGGTACACGGAGCCCCTCGGCCCGCGCCTACTTTATCAGCCGTTACCATACTACGTGTATAATTATATATAAGTTTCCGCACAATGCCGGACCGTCGATCCTCCCACACAAGCGGACCAACCGGTTAACTTAGCGCTAGAGGATTCTGAAGCTGAGTGCTCACACGATTGTAAGCCGCGATACAAACGACAAGACCACCGCACAGATGACGCGAGAACCAGTAGAAACAAATCGTATTGTTTACCCTCGTCTGTCCGAACAGAGATGCGAACATTCGGGACGAGCAACACCCCCCAAAAAATGACAAAAAAAAACACGCCTGACTGAAATCGAAAAACGCGAACCACGTGACTTACAACAGCTAGCCAGTTAGTCCACGCGTGCGTCGCCTACACTACCTAGAGCTAACTTGTGTCAGTACCCAATGTAGTATAATTGAGGGGTTAAGCGCAACAGTGGCTTAACCCTCAAATGTTAAAAATTGGGTTAATAAGATCATTTTGTTTAGAATAAAAAATATTTTATTGTAACAAAAGCCTATTTTTGTTTTTTTTTAATTCTACACTAGATAGCAACACTATTTATGTTGTTGCATTAATAAACTGTATATTTTTGTAAGAATTTAATAAAATGTATTACACACATTAACTGTGTAATGGCATAGGCCACTGTTGCGCTCAACGCCTCGATTATGAACACGTGTACTAAAGATCGCATACATATGAATAAATAAAAAATCATCAATGTTTTCCTATTGGGGTATGCAAAATAACCATTTACTAACACGTGCCGAACCAGTCCCTCCTTATAAATTCATTGAAAACGCCCAAAACAAGGTTTCTATCGCAATTAATAAATCACAAATAATAATAAAACATCTCAGAAATTTCACAAGAGATCGCTGGTTTGCTATCTCTAGAATATAAAAAGACCATTTGTTCCTAAAAGACGTCTCAGGATTTTTGTATTGAAGATTTCAATGCTCCTGGTCGATATTCTTTTATATTGATCTGCGTCACTATAAGTAAATATTTCGTCCCTAAAACTTAGTTTTTTTTTGTCATATTACCCTAAATGGTTAACATTATTTTTAGATGATTTAAAATATTTTACCCTGAACTAGGGTAAAGTATTATATAAGTATTATTTATTTTTATTTTTACCTAATATCCTCATAAGAAATTATTATTTTTTTATTATATTTAATAATTTCAAATATAATTGTGATCATTTCTGAACAGCTATAAATGAGCCAATCATAGTGAAGAACCGTAATTTTATTTATTCAGGTATAATTTTCTTATTTTATGATTGTGCACTATATTGTGTCCTCCGTTTGTGTACAGCCTTAAATGTGCCAAACAGAGTGAAGAAGCGTAATATTGTAATTTATATTAATTAGTATAGCAGTAGTACTCTATGCCCATGGACTGGCCAGTACTAAGGCTAAGTTCCACCATTTTGTTTGGCTTTGTGGATAGTATGAAATTTCAGTAAACTAAGGCAAAGTATAAATGAATGGATGTTGAATGATCGGTCGGGCAGAACTTAATGGCAAAGTTGATAGAAACGATAAATGGCACCACCAAAGTGTAATAGAGAAAGGTGTACGATTTGCAGGATATCAGAGATACATTCACATCAAATATTTATTGAAAGGCAAACACGAACGTGTGGACAACGGCACTATGCGTGGGAGAGAAAATTATAAAATGTACAGAAAAATTTTACAGGAAAAATATATATTGTTGCATGACCAAATATTAACTCAGACCGGCATAGAAGCGGCCAAGATGACCGAGCGCTTCGCCATTTAACAGACCACCAGTACCATTATTTTCATAAAATGCGCTAAAATAATAAAAAACATATCTAGTTGAAGACATAACTCTAAAATAATTGGAAAATTTTACTCGACTCTTATAAATGGAGGAATCTCCAAAAACATTACAATTTCCTAATTCCGTAAATTTCTACTATTTTAAACTTTTAATTCAAAGTGTCATAACGATTTGAAAAATGGACGAATCAAAATATATTTTTTTAAAATAAAATAACCTTAGATAATATCCTTTTATAATGTAAATATTTTTTTTAATTTGACAAATAATTATTTGGTTACATTTTATTTAATATAATAGTGTGTAAATAGTAATTATAAAAAAACTTAGGGATATTTTATAGTAAATATCAATATCATGAAATAAATTTAATTTTCTGACTATTTAATAAAATATTGTAAAATAAGTTATTAACAAATTTTAACTATTTACTGTTATGCATAAAAAATGAGACGCACTTTTTAATAACGGCAAGAAGTGATTTAATATTTTTTTCTAAAATATATAATTATAAAATATGTTATTCATAATTTATTTGAACAGTACTATTAGTTTAAATTACAGAATAATCATCAACAACATTTTGATTATTCATTGTTTAATTTTGATTCTTACAAAAAATAATGACGAATGTGAAAAAATAATAATTTTAATAAAAAAAGAGCTTAATAAAAATAAAAGTAAGCTGAAAGAAATTCTTGGTAAATTATTTTCAAATAAATTGTGTTAAATTAATACTAGTTCAACCTTTTATATAACGATAGCACAGTGTAGACGTGGTAAAGTTGAGACAAGTAAAGACAAGTATAGACAAGTATAGATAATATCTAAAAGCGATTAAAATCACTATCATAAAAAAGGCTTTGATGCTAATCTGTAGATAAAGTTTAATTTTAGAAAATTGATTGATTATTCAAGATGCATAATTAACTCCTATTTGTTTAATTAGACTCTGATTAGTATTTATTCTTTGATTTATAGGTATAATATATGATTAAATACTTATTACGGCAATTAAAGTTAGTATGAAATTGATATTCAATAATTTAATATTGTAACTTTTAAGGTGAAATTATAAAAAATTTTATAGTAGTTGCATATTTCTGTAGCAAACGTGTATAAAATCAACAACTAGATTTTATCTGTCACCTCATTTTTGAGATTATTAATAATTAGTCAAAAACAAGTATTCACATATGAAAAAATTAAAAACACATGAGCAAAAATTTGTTTTCAAATTATTATTGATTTCGATTTTTAATATATTAAATATAATCCGTGCAAAATGTCATTTATAACTTATTTTTTTGGTACTATAATGTTAGTTTTTATGAAAGTTTATAATTAAAAAAAAAGTTGATCTTTTTGCCATAACTTTTTTTTAAAATCTACTGAAAAATTTATATGTATTGTAAATTTCTTATTGTAAATAAAATAAATACAATTTTTCTTAAATTTGTATGTAACACAACAAGACTTGAATTTTTAATGTTACCTAATTTAATAATATTTTTATTTTGATACCATAAAATAAATTTAGCATTGGTATTATATTTAATATTATATTGTAAATTAAATCACAGAGCATTTTATAATTACTATGTGCAACAAATATAATATTAAAAAAATTATGTAGGGTCGAAAATAAACAATCTCTAAATTTTTAAAATATAGTTATATTATATTCACTAAATAGCAGTAGCTATATATTTTACATAAAATCAAAATATTACACTAAAATATTTTATTGAGTACAGATTTTCAATAATTTGTACAATTTTTATTTTTGAACAGTTAAAAATAATATTAATATAACAGAAATACAATCGTAAACAATCAAAAATATAAATCTTCTTGTAAATGTAACGTAATTTTTAATATTACCTTGTAACTTAAGGTTGATTTATTATAGATTTAAAATTAAAAAAAACCCAGCACAGGGGGGTCACGGCACAGTGGTGCCGTGGTATAGTTGGATCAAGTATAATGATATCTGACAGTGATTAAAACTACTATCAAAAATAATCGCTTTGATGCAAATCTTTAGATAGTGTTTAATTTTACAAAAATTGTGTGGATCCATACACTTTTCAATAAGTTATAGCATTATAAAGTTAAAAATGTAAAAAATAATATCGAGAATTTTCACACAAAAATAGCATTCGGTAGCCATTTTCACCATGAAGAGACAAGTCCAGAGGTCAAATTTTTTTTTCAAATTAAAGTATATTACATTAGCTTTAATTTAAGATATATATATAAAGTGTCAGACCTTCCGGAACATTTTCAAAAGTTAAATTGAAAAAGTTGTCATTTTAAATTCCTCCTGTGGGCAGATAAAGGGTCAAATTTACAAAAAAAATATACCAAATTATAAGTAAAAACATCAGGCATCTAAAAAAAAAAAAATTATATTGATATGTTCATTTTTGAAAAAGTTGCGGGAGTTTTTAGTAAAAAAAATTGAAAAAAATTCGAAAATTAGCCATTTTTAAATTTGTAATTTTTTTGAGGGTTTCCCCCATTTACGGGGAACGAGGGCATTTTTTTCAATTTTTAAGGGTAATGTCTTTGACTAGATACGATTTGTGATCTTTTGACGTATCGTTGAAAGCTGAGAAAAAGTGGTAACAGACACAAAAAAAAACACATCATAGTAAAACCAATGCCTTCTCAGCTTCGCATCGAAGCTAATAATATTAAAAATATTGACACGACTTGCGTCGCAAAAATGTGGTCGACACTGGTTTTGAGGGTAGAGACCCGTGGGCCGTTTATTAAATGAGCGACAACAGATTATGTTAACAAAAATAAAACAAACCGAAAAGATAAACACAGTAATAATAATCTTCGCATAATATCGCGGCACTTTCGCTGGCGTCGACGACGCGATGTTCGGCGTAATCCTTGGACGGCAAAATGGTTAGCAGCGTTGTAGGCGACGGTGCGCGGGTGCGGTTCGGCTGTCGACGTTGTCGCTNATAAATATTTAATATTTATTTAATGTTTTATATTTATTATAAATTTTTAAATATTTAAAACTCAAAAAGCCACAAAACATTACTATAAATCGTAAATACGTATTTTGAGAAAAATGTTACCATTATCAATGTCAAACACATATTGACAGCTGAAGGAAAAAAAATCCCTTATATAGTTTTTGTGTCCTTATTCTTTAGTAATATAATCACATTTTGATAGTTTGCACAAGTTTAAAAATACGTTTTTCAGTAGGCCAATATTCCAATCAATTTAATTGTTCTTATATTTAAACATTTATATTGCCTTTCTTATATTAGACTCTTTGTAATTTACTTTTTTATTTAGTTATATGGTTTTAAAGGAGTGATTATGTGTTAATAAGTGTTTAGCTACGAAGGATTTATCAACTACTTAATTAATAAGTACATTTATTTTATCCTGTTCTACGGTTTGTTCTATAGCCAGTCTTTAAAAAATACAATCGTTATACTTATAGGAAAAATTGGAAATAGGCTATTACGTTAAAATTAATTAACCTAGCATTATTTTTAATAGTACAACCAGATAATTTTTTAACTAATTCAATATTACTTTAAACTGAAAGGCTATCGAAATTTTTGAATAAACGAAAACAGCCTCACTAAGTGTTAAGCCAAATAGTAAATTGGGACTTTAATATTCTACACAATAAGTCTCACATTATTTCTCGGCTTTTGTATTTTCGTAAAGTATATGGCAAAAAACTGGACTTCTGTGTGTGGTAGGACAGGCGGGTGGCGGTGTGGAGTTAAAATACGCAGAGCATTGACACATGTATCTTAAAAACATAAAGCCCAAATTAAGTATATCTGTTTCTTCACCGGAAAACACTAAGTTCATATAATTACTAACTAAATCTTACCCCAATTTTTTAGAAAATGAAACTATCGGACTTTAATTAAAAATGTTGAAAATATTTAACTTTCGAGTTAAATATTTCTAATACTTTTAGTTTTAAATTAATAACTCATATAAAATTAAATTTTTTTAATACAGTTTTAATTTTATATAATATTAGTCAAAAGGGATCAATTTTTATTACATTATTACATTATAAGAAGCATATTTTTTTCTCATTATAAGATAGCCTGTAAAAAAATAAATAAATCACTGTATTTCACACATTGAAACGATTTTAATTATAATTGAATTAATCATTTTATAAATGACATTAGTCAAAAAATTAAAATTTTAAATATTAAAAAATAAAAATTGATTTGGACTGAATATAGTGATAGATAATTTTAAACTAAATTTGGGTTGATTCTAATTTATTGCAGCAGATATTTTAATTAAATGTGAGTCTATTAAATTTAATTGTTATAAAGTAGTCGTTATTCTGTTAATTATTAAAAGCTTTGGAAAAATTAAAATTAAAAAAATTAATGACTTATGTCGTTTTTGTAATGATCTATTCAATTCACCATAGACATAATATAATACATAATAAAATATCAAGAAATCTTAAATTTTTCTAAAAATACCAAGTCAATAATATTACTATTTTGATACTATAAAATAAAATGTAAAAAAATTTAGCTTATCAATACGATATTATATTAGCTTCGATGCTAAGCTGAGAAGGTATGGGTTTTACTAAGATGTGTTTTTTTTTTTTTTTTTTCTGTTACTACTTTTTCTCAGCTCTCACCGAACCGATTTCTTTCAATGATACGTCAAACGATCACAAATCGTATCTAATCGAAGACATTACCCTCAAAAATTGAAAAAAATCCCCTCGTTCCCTGTAAATGGGGAAAACCTCCAAAAAAATTACAAATTTAAAAATCGCTCATTTTCGATATTTTTTAAATTTTTTTTACTTAAAAGTGCCATAACTTTTTCAAAAATGAACATATCAATATAATTCTTTTTTATGTAGATGCATAATATTATTACCTTTCGTTTGGTATATTTTTTTTATAAATTTAACCCATAACCTGCCCACAAGGGGGGATTTAAAATGACAACTTTTTCAAAAAAAATTAACTGTTTCAACTTAACTTTTGAAAATGTTCCGGAAGGTCTGACACTTTTATATATATCTTAAATTAAAGCTAATGTAATATACTTTATTATGCGAAAAAAAAATTTCGGACTTTATTTTATCTTCACGGTTCATTTTAATGAAACATTCATTGTAAGAGCACTGCTCGATTCAGGCTCTCAAACTAATTTTATAACCACTGAGTTAGCGCAAAGATTAAAATCGCCACGAAAAAGAGTAAATATTAGTATATCTGGTGTAGATAATTCTAAAGGTAAATCATTTTACTCTATAACAACATTAATTCAGTCACAAAATAGTAATTACAGTAGCCAACTCGATTTTTTGACGTTATCAAGAATAACTTCATTTTTACCAAACGAAACAATAAACACAACTGGTATAAATATACCTAATAACGTTAAGTTAGCTGACCCCCACATTACGACGTACCTGGCAAAATAGATGTACTACTCGGTGCTGAATGTTTCTATAGTATACTAAAGGCCGGTAAACATAAGGTAGATGCAACTGAAATAATTTTCCAAGAAACAGAACTAGGCTGGATAGTTGCAGGATCTGTGTCCAGTTTAGCACAAACAACTACAAAAACATTTTTCAATTCGATTGTAATTGATAACCAAGTAAATTTAAATGATTTGATGTCAAAATTTTGGCAAGTAGAAGAAATGGGTTCAAACAAAAAACTCAGCATTGAAGAAAGGTCTTGTGTCGAACATTTTGAACAAACAGTAAAACGTGAACCTACGGGAAAATTTATTGTTGAACTCCCACTGAAAAACAACGTTGAATTACTTGGTGATTCAAAGGCAATGGCGCGGCGACGTTTTCTAGCTACAGAAAATAATTTACGAAAAAATAATGATCTTCGTGTAAAGTACGTTGAATTTATGGATGAATACTTAAAATTAAATCATATGGAAGAATCGCAATCAACAAACGAAATATCATACTATATGCTACACTATGCTGTTTTACGCAACCACAGTGCAACAACACAAACCCGTGTTGTATTCGACGCATCTGCACAGTCCACTTCAGGTACAAACTTGAATCAAATACTTATGAAAGGGCCGGTAATTCAAGATGAACTTATATGTATTTTAGCACGCTTTCGGGTACACAAGTACGTGCTATCAGCAGATATAGCTAAAATGTATAGGCAAATATGGGTAGCTAAAAAGGATAGAGTTTTGCAAAAAATATTTTGGCGATCTCAACCACACGAAGAATTAAAAGAATATTGTCTGTCAACAGTTACATATGGAACCACAAGTGCTCCATACATCGCTACGGCGTGTCTCAAAAAATTGGCAGATGAGAATTGCACTAAATATCCGTCGGCAAGCAAAGCAATTTCGACAGATTTTTATGTTGACGATTATTTGGGCGGNTTTGTTTTTTTTTTTTGAATTAGACGCACTCATCACTTTATCACTCATCACAACCGACCACACGAAACTAAAATAAAACTACATTCGACTGACGGCTATAGACGAGTTAAATTATAATAAGAGGCGGTTAAGAAATAAAACGATAAGATTCCTACGATAATAATTCTATAGTTACCAAAACACACAGATAAAACAATACAGATAAAATAAATGTGGTGAATATGACTTCGAATTGCCGAGAGTTGAACGGATGATACTTCGAATTGTCACGTGTTAGTGACTGTTTTTCCTAAAATTAAATTTCGAATTACCGAGTGTACTTAAATGCATGGTTTTTATTCGAATTAACGCGTGGTTTTCTAGGGACCGAACATTTACTTCGAATTATCGAAAGTTTCGAATTATCGAAGGTTTGAATTATCGAGAGTCGACTGTAGTAGATATCGAAAAAATAAAAATACCGCGAAGAATAATTGGTTGTGACAACGTGTGTGACATGCAAATTCACGCTTTTGCGGACGCGTCTATCAGTGCATACGGTTCGTGTATTTATTTAATGGCAAAAGACGCAGACGGGTCGCGTATAGTTCGACTTATTACGTCAAAATCGCGAGTCGCTCCATTAAAAGTTATTTCACTCGCGCGACTGGAAANATCGCGAGTCGCTCCATTAAAAGTTATTTCACTCGCGCGACTGGAACTGTGTGCCGCCGTATTATCAGTGCGTCTCGTCAATAAATTAATTCCAAAACTTAATTGTTGTACAAGTAAAATATGGTATTGGTCAGATTCACAAATCGTTCTTGCATGGATAAATTCACCATCCTCTCGATGGAAAACGTTTGTTTCTCACCGCGTCGGAGAAATACATAACACTTCTACGGCTGCGCAATGGAAGCACGTGCGTTCAACGGATAATCCGGCAGATATCATATCCCGAGGATGCAGTCCATAAGCACTAATAGAAAATAAATTATGGTGGACAGGTCCAACGTGGCTAACTCATGACGAATCAAATTGGCCTAATGACAATTGTCAAAAAATTATAGTGGAAAAAGATGATTTAGAAGAAAAGNTTATAGTAGTAAAAGATGATTTAGAAGAAAAGCAATTCGTAGTCACATTAACAAAAATTGAAAAGTTTGATATCACGGAACGGTTTTCATCATTAACTAAATTACTCAACATAACAACGAATATTCTAAGATGGAGAAAAATTGTAAGAGATAAGCGGTAGTCAAATTCAAAATGTATTTACACTATTTACATCGACCCAGAAGAAACTATTCGGGCTAGACCAAAATTATTGTTAGTCGTGCAATCTCAATATTTTTCTGAAGAATTACAATGTTTACATAAAGGAGAGCCAATAAAAAAGAAGAGTAAATTGTTTTTTCTTAACCCTTTCGTCGACAATAATGGTCTAATTCGTGTTGGTGGCCGGTTAAATAATTCAGCGTCCATTAGTAACGATAGAAAAAATCCAATTTTACTACCATCAAAATCAGCTTTCACTATGCTACTATTCAAGTATGAACATATTCGATTGCTGCATTCTGGGTCACAGGCTTTATTAGCGGCTGTTCGTGAACAATATTGGCCCATCAATGGACGAAATATAGCAAGGTATACTGTGCATAAATGCATACCTTGTTTCAAATCTAAACCAATGGTATTTCAACCCATTATGGGTAACTTACCGAGCTCACGCGTGGACGCGTTCGAGCGTGCGTTTTTCGCAGCGGGCGTAGATTATGTTGGGCCAATCAATATAAAAAGTGGACTTAGAAAAAACGCGCCTCTGGTAAAGGCGTACGTCTCTTTGCTTGTTTGTTTTTCGTCAAAAGCGGTTCACCTAGAGCTTGTCAGCGATCTCACAACGGAGTCGTTTCTAAATGCACTTAGGAGATTCTGGGCCCGCAGAGGAATGAATAAATACATGTACTCAGATAACGCCACAAATATGGTAGGTGCAAATAGAAAATTAAAGGAATTAATAGAGCTGTTCAAGTCTAAGGATCACTTGGAAGCTGTAAACCGCTGCTCTGCTGCCCTCGGCGTCAAATGGTGTTTCATCCCAGCGCCCAGTCCACATTTTGGTGGTCCATGGGAAAGTTTNATTTTGGCGGTCTATGGGAAAGTTCAGTGAAATCCGTTAAAAAACATTTAACAAGATCGTTTGGTGAGGCCTCATTAAGTTACGAAGAATTATATACCGCTCTTGTGCGAATTGAGGCGTGCTTGAATTCTAGGCCTATAACGCCCCTATCTACCGATCCTTCGGATTTAAATGCATTAACTCCTGCTCATTTTTTAATCGGTGGTTCTTTGACTGAAATACCTGAACCGGACTTCACCAAAATAACTCCTAATCGTCTANCGAACCGGACTTAACCAAAATAACTCCTAATCGTCTAAGACGATGGCAGCGGGTAACTCAATTGACACAGCAAGTTTGGAATCGATGGCAAACCGAATATTTGTCTACGCTTCAATATAGGGCAAAATGGACAAAATCGGTGGGAGCTGTTCCCAAAGAAGGTGATTTGGTTCTAATAAAGGAATGTAACTTGCCTCCACTTCAATGGAGGCTCGGAAGAATTTCAAAGATTTTTTTTGGGAATGACAATATTGCCAGAGTAGCTATGGTGAAAACAGATAGAGGGGAATTCAAGAGGGCAGTCCGAACCTTATGCCCTTTGCCACTCGATGAGGAGTAGTCAAGTTTGTAGAATGTTGTACATTAAATATATTATGTAAAATAAAACTGTTTTTCAAATAGTTGAATAAGTATTTTTATTAATTTTATTTTTGTTTTTTTTTATAAATTCGAATATTGTGATATTAATTTACTTATTTAATTATTATTATTTTTCAAATGTTATTTTCATTATTTAGTTAAATTTATTATTATTATTTTACCTGTATGGTGAAATGGTGGCCGGTATGTTGACAATCTATGTATATATATCATAATTTTTTTTTGTAATCTAATAACAGCCGGCCGGCCTTTTTTGGTACGCCCGTCAAAAAAAAAAAAATTATATTTTGTTTATCTAAAAATTTTTGATGTTTATTATTAATTAATTATTTAATTTTATATTTATTTAAAAAAAAAAAATTGTTTATCTAAAAATTTTTATGTTTATTATTAATTATTTATTTAAATTTATGTTTATCTCTGAATTTGATCATGTTTGTATACTATATTTTCAATTATTTTGTTTGATTTTACAAGTGTAAAATGGTGGCCGGTATGTTAGCGCGAGTCACACTATAGTATGGTCTTTTGTCTTTGTTTGGCTGGTCAGCAATATGTCTTTTAGTATTAAGTCTAATCAGTGTACGTTCCACCGCTGAACCATCAGCGACGCGCTCCAATATTAATCAAGGTTACATTTGTATTTAAATATTTTCATGTAAGTTTTAATTATAAATAAAATTAAGGAACAAATATTTTGTACATTTTATTTATTCATGTTAAATTTAATATTCATTACATTAATCAAACAAATTAAAAAAAATTATATCATAAAAAAAGGTTAATTGAGCGTTCGATTTTTTAACGGTTAATAATCCCGCTCACCAACATTAACAATTTGTTATTCCAATAATAAAATTCTTAACAGCATTACTACCCTGTGCAGTTAACTATTTCCAAGTGGCCTATGTATTTTCAGTCACCCATAAAGTCATCAAGGATAGATACGAGCTCAATTTCAGATCTTTGCTCGATAGATTATAGTAGTGTCCTACACTCTCATGGCTTGCACTATTTCTTTTCGGAAAACGGCAGAGTTTAGACTGGCTGGTCAACAAGTGAAGAGACACTGTGAAAAACACTTATGATTTATTAACCCTCACACGACAAGAAAGGTTTTTTGCGCACCCCAAGGAGTTGTTTTCATGCGCGTGCGTGGTATAATACATTAGGTAGTGGTGAGGATATCAGTAGCCTCGTTATCAGTTATCTTGTGGACGTTGGTGCAGTAACATCGTATTTCATGGTCAGTATTGCCTTCAATTTTTTTACTTTCTAAAAAAAAAAAAAACGTGTTGGGGTGGGATCAGTACAATTTTGTCATGAGAAGTAGTATTTATTTGACATACTTTATCTTAATCAGGATATTAATAAGGAACTAGCAGATCATGTAGCATTTGGAATAATCCATCAATTTTTTAAAATTAAATACTATCTAAAGATTTGCATCGAAGCGTTTTTTATGATAGTGATTTTAATCACTGTCAGATATCATTATACTTGATCCAACTATGCCACGTCACCAATGTGCTGTGACGCCCCTGTGCTGGGTTATATATTTTATTCTCAGTTTTCATGATATTTTGTGCAAATGGCTAAAAGACTACGATTGTTCACTTGTTCCGAGGACATTTTGGCAGAGCTGCATAGGCTTGACAATAATGAAAGGTAAAGGGAAACAATTTATAATGAAGGAGAAGAGAACGAGGATGAATATTTGGTATTGCCAAATGATGACAACGTACCTGACGATTTTTTCGTCATCGATGAAGGTGATATAGACGCTAATCTGCCGATCTCATCTGAAGATAGAATTTTTATTTAGGGGAAAGTTGAAGAAACGATATGGACCACAACAACCTTGAAAAATAAGAAAACTAGAGTTCCTGCACGGAATCTCGTAAGCCATCTTCCTGGACCAAGAGGCCCTGCTAAGACTGCAAATAATGAGTCAGCGTTGTTTTTCTGTTTTTTTGATGATTTTATATTGGATAAACTTGTCCAATACACCAATGAAGAAATCACACAGCAGGCAGAAAATTTTTACAAGTCAGTAGTGGTGTATACCATTGCATTCGTCAAGGTTTGTATACCAGCCAGACAAAACATTGGTTTCCTACAATAAAAAAAAAGTAATAATAACGTCATTTTATTGAGCACAATGCACGATAGAGGAGAAGTAAATACAACTACAGAAAAGCCAGAAATAGTTGAATTTTACAACTTGTCTAAATGAGGTGTAGATGTTTTTGACAAGTTATGTCACTCATACACGACCAAGAGGAAATTGAGACGTTGGCCAATGCGTAATTTTTTCTGAATTCTTAATAGAGCTGGTTATAATAGCTATGTTTTATATTTGCTAAAGAAAGGAGATGGGGCGCGTTACAATTCAGCCAGTTTTTTGAAAAACTTTGCATTTCAACTCAGAACCTTTTATGAGACAATGAATCAATAATGAGAAGCTCCCTAGGACACTTAGGGGTGACATTCGGAAGGTTTTGGATATAGCAGCTCCTTCTGCAACAGAGCAGCCTCTGACAGGTTCTAAAAAATATAAGCGGTACAACTTTTGCGTTTGAAAGAAGGACAAAGAGACAACGAGTTCCTGTTCAAAATGCAAATTACCGATTTGCAAAGAGCATGAGAGGGTAACTAAGTACTATTATAAATGTTTTGAAGATTTTCCTGATGATACTAATTTGATTTAATTATTTTTATATTTTATATGTAGAGTTTAATTTTAGCTTCGATGAGAAGCTGAGAAGGTATTAATTTTACTATAATGTGTTTTTTTTTTGTGTCTGTGAACGCTCAATATCAGCTCTTGCTGGACCGATTTTGATGAACAATATATCAAAAGATCATAAACCGTATCTAATTGAAGATATTACCCTCAAAAATTGAAAAAAAAATCCCTCGTTCACCGTAAACGGGGGAAATCCTCCAAAAAATTATAAATTTAAAAATCGCTACTTTTCGACATTTTTTCTATTTTTTTTTACTTAAAATTGCCATAACTGTTTTAAAAATGACCGACTCAATACATATTTTTTTTTTTATAGGTTAATTAGGTATTTACCTATCGTTTTATTTATTTTTATGAACATTTGACCCTTTAACAGCCCACAGGAAAAAGTTACAAAATGGTAACTTTTTTACAAAAAATGAATTTTTTTAACTTATCTTTTGAAAATGTTCCGGAAAGACTGACACTATTATATATACCTTAAATTAAAGTTAATATAATACACTTTAATTTGAAAAAAAAAATTTGACCTCTGGACTTGTAAAATGATTACCGTGTGCAAAAATATGCTATTTTTGTGAAAAAATTCTTGATATTATATTTTACATTTTTTAATATTATGTTGTTATAACTTTTTAAAAAACGCATGAATCAACTTTATTTTTTAATGATATATACTTTATACATACTTCTTTCATTCGACATACTTTTTTTTTTAATGGGATCATTAAATCGACTTTTGTTAACAACTTTTAAACGAGTAATTTGGAAGTAATTGACACTATAAAGAATGAAAGTGAAGCGTAAGTCTGTTTATTTATATCTTTGGATATTTATGAACTGTAATACTTTTTCCGTTCTACGTTACTAGTTATATACTAAGTTATAATACTAGTTCAAAAGTTGCTATTGGTCAATCATTTTCTTAATTGGATCATATTCGTATTTGTAAGTTGGTTTTATATGTTTTCATTTAAAAAACTAAAATTTATACTATTTCAAAGGAGTCAGATGAGGGATAGCAAAATTGTTTTTTTTAAAGTCCACGCGCGTGATTATAATGTGCCTTATTATTGTGATTGTATATGTTTATGGTATACTTTTTTTATACTACTTATATTAGTTTATTTTGTGATTTCTAAAGATTTTAATTGTAAATATATCAAATCATTTTGTTTTATACATACTTTAAAATAAATTTTTCGTAATAGTTTGTAATTACTATTTTAATTTTTAATATATTTTTCATCTGCGCATTTGTTTTTTCATAAACCTTGAGTTATTGATCTGTTTTTGTATATGGTTGATTAGTCATTTTCAATTAAATAAATAAAATGAAAAATATAGATATTTGTAAATTTTGTTTATAAGTTTTTATGATTTATGTAATTTTTATAAAAAGTGTTTTTCTCGTTACATATTAATTGAATTCTGAAGAGAAATTTATATTAGTTAATATCATTTTTTAATTTTAATACGAGGGGGCAAAGTTTGTTTTGTTCATCTTTCAAATGAAATTTTTAATATATATAGTAGTTATACTAACTAACTATATGAATGAATGTTTAAATGTAAACAAGGGTTCGAAATCGAAATAATTTATTGGGTTAATGTAGGGTTTAGGTTTTATTTTTTTTAAATATAGGTTTTGGTTTTTATTTATTGATACTATGGTCTAGGGTTTGATTTCGGTTTTAACTGTTATTAATTATTACTAATTTAATTAATTTATTATTATTTGAATGAATTTTGAATTTTTAATAGTAAATACAATAAATATCATTGGTCTCAAATTTTTGTGTAACACGACAAATCTTAATTTCTTTTAAAAATACCTAAGTCAATAATATTTTTATTTTGATACTAAAAAATAAAATGTAAAAAAATTCAATATTATATTTTTAATTGAATCACGGCACATATTGTAAGTACTATGTGCAATAAATTTAATGTTAAAGAAATTATTTAGGATCGAAAATAAACAATCTTTCAATTTTTAAAATTTAGTTTTATTATATTCACTAAAAACAGTAGCTACAAATTTTACAGAATATCAAAAAATTGCATCAACATATTTTATTGTGTACAGACTTTTAATAAATGGTACAGTTTTTATTTTTAAACAGTTAAAAATATATATTAAAATAATAAAACTAAACAAAGACATAAAACTTAATCAAAATGTAATATAATTTTAAAAATTATCTTGTAACTTAAGGTTAAATTATTAAAGATTTCTGTGCTTCGTTTATTAATATTCAAAATAATTAAAAAAATCTTATTATTTTCTCATTATAAGATAACCTGTAAAAATAAAAAAAATATCTGTATTTTACATGTTTACACGGTTTTAGTTATAATTAAAATAAAAATTTATTTGAACTGAGTATAGTAATAAATAATTTTATAACAAATTACTGACTCATGTCGTTTTTGTAATGATCAATTCAATTCACCATAGACATAATAAAATTAGCTTTAATTTGCTCCAGAGTGTTTTCAACCTACTTGATTAGTTACTTGTAATAATTTTTACTGAACTAATGTTTTAACCAAAAAAAGGAAGTATTTTTAATTTTATTTTTTTTGGACAACATATTTTATCAGGAAATTGTGATTCCTATTATGTAATTTATGTATTGTATATTTTGGTTCAGATAATTTTCATAAATTCAAGAAGCTTAGCCCTTCTAAAATTTCAAAAGTATACATTGTTTGGTTGAGATTGCCTTTAACAAAAACCTAGAGGAGCAGTTATCACAAACACCGTTGAGCGCATCAATCGTGTGACAGTTGATCTCTAGCGCCTTTGCTTACCTACCCCCTCGACCATTTAGCACAGCAAATTGACGGCCGTGTATAGTCCACCGTCGTTCCTCAACGAATAATATTGTACGTTTTTAACATTCTTATATTAGTTTCACATGTTTGTTGTTTGTAACTCACCACGCGCCACGTGTTATTATTTTCGCGTATCCCGTCGTCTATGGCCTTGAGAATAGACGGTCGTAACTAGTGATGGGAAATATCGAATAGTAACTATCGAACTATTCGATAGTTACACAATATATTCGAATAGTTTATGCTAAAAATAAACTATTCGGTTGTATAAACACAATTCGAATAGTTATACGATATTTTAAAATATTNTTTGAAAAGTTTTTAAAACTATTCGATAGCTTATGCCAAAAATTAACTATTCGGTTGTATAAAAACAATTCTAATAGTTATTCGATAGTTTATAATATTCGAAACTGTCCATCACTAGTCGTAACGCATTTACCTCACCCCACTCACCACTCGCCAACAACAATATTTTCCTGTATAATTTTATTTTTGGTTTTCGTAACAGTACAAGCATTTATGTCATCAATTATATATATATACACAAATTTTTATTTTGACTGACCAATACCGCCCGTGTGCCATACGCTTTACGTACATATATTTATGTATTCCTTATAGATATTACATGTATATATATATATATTCTAATTACTATTAAAAAATATATTAACACGCTTTATTTTCATTATGAGATATAGAGTGCATTCATTCCGATTACAAAGGATGATTACCATATCGTCATTTTTCGTCACTACCTCCACGTTCCGGGAGTTGATAATTTACGCGCCTGCTGCTTTCCTTGGATGTGGTAGCCGTTTCTCAGACTCCCTCTCCGGAATCAAACCCGGATTTCCCGTTAAAACCATGATATTGATTTTAACTACTATCATAACATGAAACTAAAAAGTGAAAAATAAATATAGTATAAAAAAACACGCTTTTAAACTATATTTATTCTTTCTATACACAACAAACGCTTCTGTCTATTGTGCGCCATATATTTTATTGTTTTTTACACATTCTGTTGTGCCTTGGCTCCTTCGAGCTTTCATAACTGTGCACTTCTTTATTAGTCGGCCCCGTCCGTTACTGAAGTATTTACTTCTTAAGCGTCTACTCGTGTAGTCATCAATTCTTTTATATCTTCAACATTTTAACGCAAAGCATACATACAGTCCACTTCTCACCGTCGTTATTCATCATTAATATATTCTATGTTATACAGCTAAATCTTTAATTGTTTGTCTTATTTTATATATTTTATATTTATTCATAGCTGTTTTGTCGTTCATTTTACTAATAAAGACACTCCCCAACGTTCTTTAATTTTTAAATTACTTATCGCAGAACTTTTAATATATTTGTTTTATTATTTTTATATAATTATTGTCTACACGTCATTTATTGGATGTGCGGTAGGCTGAAATTCACCCAGGTGACCTTCTCACTCGGTCATATAGCGATTTTAAACAGGCTTAAGACAAGACGGCATTCTAGTGTGATGCACAACTAGCCATCCTACGGTTTAAGCTACTTTTTACTAACATACATACTATTAAAAGCTTCTCCAAAAATGTGTTGAAATTATGTATATACATTTTTGTTTTTCATTATTATGCCTAAAATTTTTGAATTTATGTTATAAGATTCCCTATATAGGCCAGTCAACGAAGGAGTAATTTTGGCGAATGGCGGAAAAAATTCCCAACCAAATTTTTTTTTTTTTAAGTTGAATTAAGGTATGTTTAATGGCATACTAAAAGTCCTCATCGATTGGACTTGAGCTTTTTTTTTTACAGCCTCACAAAAGTTAAAAAATATGAGCTTTTTTCATTTTCTCAAAAAATATTTAACTTACAAAAAAAAGTTTCGTACAAAAGTTGTTTAAAAGACAATTTTAAACAAAAAAGATATCTTATATTTTTTCATTTAAACAAATAATTTTCGAGTTGCATTACATTTAATATGAGTACTACAATTTATTTTCCAATTTTTTACATTTTACGGTTACTTTTATCATGTTATACTTACATTAGACACAATGTTATAAATGCGTGTGTGTGTATGTGTGAGTTTATTTATTTATAGTATCTTTAAAGTGTAGTGTATAATAAGATACAATTGATAAAGTAGGTAATTGATTTGACGCTATATTGTTTAAACCCAACTAAACGCTAAATTGTACATTCCCAAACAACAATTATATTATGTCAATTGCCACCGGAATTTCTGCTAAACTTTTTCTTTTTCTTTGCCTTAATCCCAACTACTTGGGGTCGGCCACCCTCATCCTAAACTTCCACTTGACACGATCTCCCACATCTTCTACGCTTTAGTGGCGGATATTCTCGGTATAAATTGGAAGATTCCAATGATCCGAACAACTACTGGAATTAGGAGTTAACTCTGAAAACCAACGGCCGTAAGGGTAGATGAGTAGCAAGAGGAGGGTAATCACTTGTTTTGTATGTGATAAATCACCTAAAAAAGTTTATTTTGATTTGTTAATTTTTCAAAGAGTTATAGAAAGTTTTAAGAAAAAAAAGTAAAAAATTTACAGATTAAAAAAATTGAAAAAATGTCGAAAATTAGCGATTTTTAAATTTGTGATTTTTTTAAATTTCCACTATTTATAGGGAACGAGGAAATTTTTTTAATTTTTAAGGAAAATGTCTTCAATTAGATAAAATTTGTAATCTTTGGATGTATTGTTGAAAGAAATAGGATCTTTGAGAGCTGAAAAAGAGCTGCTACGTTGCTATTGTGATAAAAGACACACAAAAAAAAAACATATCATAGTAAAATTTATCCCTGATAAGATAAAGCTGAGAGCTCTGCATCGAAGCTAAAATGAATGTTACTAAAGCATACCTTGTTTATTCTTTTGAACAATGTTACATTTTAATTTCTCCGAAAATGTTTTGTGAAAGGAGAAAAATTGAAGTGTTGTTTTAAAATTTTGGTAAAGAGATTTATCACTCTGTAAATTTTTTGTGAGTGTTTGAATATTTTTAATTTTATTCTCCAACTGAGTTATAATTTTTTCACATTCGGTATGGTCGTATATATTAGGGTTTTTCACTCCAGTCTCGAAGTGAATTAAATTAAATTCCATAACACGAGCACATCTCAAATAAAGTTGATCGATGAATCCTGAATCAAATTTATCAATTTGTTGAGTCTTAACTATTTCTTTTATTCCCCATAACAATTGATTAGTGGATTCCATGTGTTCACGAACGCTACTTGGTATAAAGTGTATCATACTTAATTCATGAATAGCTTTTATTAAATTTTCAACTGTAGGTATTAGTTTTTTCTTATGACACTCGACTCTAGTAATTATTTCGTTCTCGTAAATATAATTACCAAAAATTATTTTGTTCAATAAATGTGCAAATTTAGCAACACAAATGTAATATGGATAAACTGTTGCAGCTACAATTTGGCGTTGGAATGATTCTACACAGTCAACATCAAATGTGTGTTTAATCATGTCAAACAACACTTCCATGTTTGGATAATTTCCATTTTCTAGTTTTTCATTAATTGGAACTTCAATTATTTCACTGAAATTAGATCTATTATTTATATCAAATAAATAGGAAAACAACATGGATTTTGGGTGATAGCAAGTAATTATCTGTAAATCATCTTCAATTTTTATTTTAAAACGATATCTTAAATCAACTTCAGTGTCATTAACTGCATTCATTGATAGTTCAATGTTACTTTCATCGAATAAGGTTTTAATAGTTTCATTATTTGGTGGTAACATATCATTAATAAACACATTATCGTAATTATTTTCATCTACTAATTGTCCTTGAATGACCATATCAGGGAAATTCATTTGTTTACCTTCATAACATGCGTCTAAAATGTTTTGTTTCAGTTGTTCAAATAATATCGGATAAATTTTCTTAAATTCGTCTATAAAAATTTCTCGATCACTTAATTCTCTAGTTTGAACTGTTACGTTTTGATACGTTTGTAATAATAAGGTATTCGAAAGATTATTCAAATAAAAATTTGTATATAATAATCCTTGCGAGTTTTTAAATGGATTTGTAATTTCTTTTATATTTTTGAAATTATGTTTATCATCTATCTCTTTAATCATATTTAGTACAATTGGACCCAACGTTTGAAGACCCTTGGCAAATTTTTTAATTAAAATCTGATTGGATGTATCTACTGGTACAATTTTGTTGAAATATATTACTTTGGTGTTCAAATTGTAAAGTATATACTTACTATAATAGCAATCGAGATTTATTTCACCTGAAATAATACTATGTACACTAAATAGTATTAAAAAGCACAATAATGAAAATTGACTTATCATTATAAAAATGTTAAAATCAAATATATAACAATCAAGATACTAAAAACTTTAAATTTAATTATGAAAAATTTAATATTTTCCTTCTTATATACTATATTTATTATCTTCATTAAAATGTATTTATAAAATTGGTTAAAATATTTGTTTAATAATTCAACTTAGTATTAATAAATCAGTCAATAATTATTTTCCTTAAATATTATTTAATATGTGTTATTCATAATGATGTTTTTATCTTAAAAAATATGTTGTGTAAAATAGAATAAACATTTCTTAATTTGCAAGTTCCTTTAGCTATGATTTGTGTTTCGAATATTTGTATCATTAAAATTTCGAACAAACTATATAAATTTGGTGTCTTTTGTGGTATTTATACAATTATTTGATAAATAAGAATATTTGTTAAGATTTTCCTCATAACAATATATAGTTTATTTCTTAACCTTATAGATTAAAAACTAATATAATCAATTATTATATGTAATCGATCTTCCGATAAATTGATTAATTAATAAGCAACAATGTATTTGTAATTCTATATTTAATTTTACAAAGTTTTCTTTTCAAAATTTTACAATCTATATTACATAACATTTATAATAAGCAAATATGATATTTATAGTTAATTTTAATAAACCGTTTTATAAACGATCCTTGTTGATGTCATTAAACATGTCATTGATACGTGGACTAAACAAATTTAAACAAAGATGTAATTGTAAATAATATATAATAGTAAGAAATAGGATGTATAAATGTATAATTTATTTAAGAAGATAAATAATTATATAAATGTCATAATGGGCAACCGTCAGACAATACATCCAATGATGTAACATACAGAATATAAGATAGTGTGTTCGAAGTTTCTAGTAAGCTTTAAATCACATTCAATCCACTGTAAATAATACATAATGTATTAGATAGTAAAATTAAAAGTGAAACTGACCGTTAACGGAGCTATAGATGTCTTAGGTTACAAACGTTACATTAAAGCAGTCATTTGCATCAGATAATCAACTTCGGCGGTGCAGCAGTGTATACCGTATACTTGTTTGCGTATTACTTCTTCAGATCCCACACAACATTATAAGCAACAGCTGGGCATGAGATTGAGTGCGCCAACTGCCTCTCCGCATAAATATTGCATTGAATCTTTTTATAAACTTTATTATTATTAACTTTAAACATTAATTTTAAATATGTTAACTATAAATATTAGATGTAATAAAGTGATATGTTATAATTATAAGTGTCATTATTTAAAAATAAAGAAACATTTCAAAATAACCGTTTCAAATGGCGCCCCACTGAAAGCTCAAATTTCCAAAAATAATCCAATAATATATTCAATTCGACCACAAGAATGCCACATCAAAGCAATTAGTGCGATATTATCATGGACATAGTTATGGAAAAAATGGAACAACTTGACAGAAATTTTTCAAAAGTAAACAAATAGCATTTAAAACCAAAAAATTCGTGATCTAGAAAACACAAACTGTCAACAATATGAGTTACTCAGACAATTCATCAATGATGACACGGATTTAAAATAAATAATTGAGATCGCTCAATAAAATAAAAATATCAATAATCTAAAAGAGAGCAATACCATTGATATAGAACCACAATCAACAAGTTCGCAACACCACTCTTTTATGGTGAAAACGATGAGATATAACTGAATGTGTTTTTAAAAGATGTAAATATTTAGTTTTAGTTTTAGTTTTAGTTATTATTGAGGTGGACATAATGCCCATGCACTCAGACCTGTTGGTCCATTGTGCGCACCTCATACCGAATTGTCTTGATTCGTTTTTAATATCCTCTTTTTTAGGAAATGGTTTATTCAAGTAGTTTGATCTTAGTGTGGACAAGGCTTCACATTCGCACATGATGTGAAATGAGTCTTCCTCTTCTACTCCACACTTCCTGCACAATGGTGATTCCGATACCCCCATTGCGTTAAGATGCTTAAGCAGGTGACCATGTCCTGTCAGTAGACCAGTCAGGGTGCTTATTTGATGTCTAGTCATGCTATTAAGATCACCCAGCAATAAACCAGGGGTCTTGATAAACATTTTAGATTGTCTAGGTACTACCAAGTACTTCCAGATTTTCCTGTGTTGTTCTCTGCACCAATTCTTGGGTAACGCTTTGAGCGATTGCTCAGTGAGCCCTACCACTGGTTCTGGTCCAACATAGGTGTTCTCTGCTCCTTTCCTGGCTAGAAAGTCAGCATTCTCATTTCCAGTGACACCGTTGTGTCCTGGTACCCACGCTAGTGTAACTTTGTTGAACCTCGATAGTGATTCTAAAGTTTCCCTGCATTCGAGGACCAGCTTTGAATTCACCTGATCGTTACAGAGTGCTTTCAAAGCCGCTTGACTATCACTTAAGATAGTTAATGTAAATATTTATCTGTAGCATAAAAATATTTCACAAGCAGATAGGATGATTGATATTAAAGAATAATAGAGGAAATGCAATAAAAAGGCAATATCCAAAAAGTTATAAAAAAAAAAATACAAAATTCTCAACTCAACCTCCCCAATGTAATTTCACTAGTTATTTCTTTTATTTGTGCATCTGTTTTTTAATTTAACTTTGTTTATTCGTACACCTACAATTTATTTGCTTTTTTATTTTATCATGTAGATAGTCCTGAATAACAAATTGTACTTAAAAAAAAAAATTTAAATGTTAATTCTTATTACTAATTGTTATGCAATATTAATACATTGTATTGTAAGCTATATAAAAAATAATAATAGAATCAAAATCCTAGAATACCTACATTACTAACAAATGGCTTTAAAAAGCTATAAAGGTTTCTTAAAGAAGCTTGATTTTTGGAAAATTTTCAAAAGTTTAATTGAAAAAATTAACTCTTATTTTACATGTTAAAAGCTTCAAATTTCAAGTTTACAAACTTAGTTTTTTCACCTAATTAAATAACCAACATCGATAAATTTGGGTACCTGATTTAATTTATTTTTGATATACTTGTTCTTTAAGTGTCCTCACTAATAAGAAAACATAAATAAAATATAACAAACAATAACAATATTTTATACGATATTTAGATCATAATGTTTCATTGACTCCTCTCAATGCTGTATTACCTTTCTTAGTTTTCGTTTGCACGGTTTGTAAACTAATAACACCAATTTA
>NW_026099575.1:41069822-41077039 GCF_025091365.1 Daktulosphaira vitifoliae | reverse complement strand
AATGAGATAAATATCAAATGATTTGAAAATTTTATTCTAACTCAAAAAAAAATGCAAAATATTACTTGCCACTTACGGAACTAACCTCGACCGTAAGCGTATAAAACACAAGTGTTCCCAACTCGGCAACTATTTGTTGCTTTATAGCATGATAAAATTGGCTATTTAAACTAACTCAAATTTAAAAATTACTTTTTCGACTTTAAATAAATAAAAAAAATTTAATTTCTTATGCCTTATGAACTTTATTCTTTGACAATTAAATTATAAAATATTTATGAAAGTCAGTGTATTGCTTTTATAAGATATTTTAAAATAAAATATAATACAAAACCCAGGATTTTAACACAAAAATAGCATATTTTTGAATACGGTAGCCATTTGTGCATAGAAGATAGGTCATCGGGACAAATTTTTTTTTTTTTATTTTATAGTACATAAAATAAGCTTTAATTTTATATATGTTTAAAGAATGCAGTATTTCCGGAACACTTTCAAAAGTTAAGTTGAAAAATTTAGTTTTTGTAAAAAAGTTGCTATTTTAAATCCCCCCAATGAGCAGGTTAAGTATTAGATTTTCAAAAAAATGATATCAAATGAAAGGGAAATATCTAAGGTTTTAGTATAAAAAAAATTATGTTGATTTGTTTCTTTTTGAAAAAGTTATGAAAGTTTTAAGAAAAAAAAGTGAAAAAAATGACAAAATTTACCGATTTTTAAATTTGTAATTTTTTTGAATATTTCCTTCATTTGCGGGGAACGAGGGAAAATTTTTTAATTTNGAATATTTCCTTCATTTGCGGGGAACGAGGGAAAATTTTTTAATTTTTAAGGGTAATGTCTTCAACTAGATACGATTTGTGATCTTTTGACGTATTGTTGAAAGAAATCGGTCCAAAGAGAGCTGAGAAAAAGTGTCAACAGACATAAAAAAAAAAAAAACACATCATNTTTTACATGTTAAAAGCTTCAAATTTCAAGTTTACAAACTTAGTTTTTTCACCTAATTAAATAACCAACATCGATAAATTTGGGTACCTGATTTAATTTATTTTTGATATACTTGTTCTTTAAGTGTCCTCACTAATAAGAAAACATAAATAAAATATAACAAACAATAACAATATTTTATACGATATTTAGATCATAATGTTTCATTGACTCCTCTCAATGCTGTATTACCTTTCTTAGTTTTCGTTTGCACGGTTTGTAAACTAATAACACCAATTTATCAACGCAGCTAGTTAATGTATGTCAACGATACTGGATATAACGTACAACTTGCGATTTATTACAATATTTTAAAATACATTACATTTTCAGATTATATAATATCATGAAAAACTTAGTAAGTTCTTGCACCGCTTTCTACAATACGGTTATGTTTATTGGACTGTCATAAAAAAAAGAAGAGAGTGGACGTATAATAATAGGATAATAATTGACTATTTATGTGTTATTAATATTTTTTTCATAAAAAAGAAAAGATGGTAAAAAGTTTTGGATATTAATTATAATAATAAAAAGAATGAAGAGAGATTATTATAATGAAGGATGATGAGGGAAATAAAATAAGTGGCTATACGTGTGATATTTATATTTTTTTATAATTAAGAAAGAGGAATAATAATAGAATGTAGATGTTATATATAGATGTTATGGTTAATAGATTGTTGAAGTACGTTTAGCTACAAGGTGAAAATATAGTGTACAATATATATATCCATGAACTCTTTATTAAAATACTACCACCACGCGTGGTTTGTCGTAAAAAGTAAATTGAAGGAAAATTATATTCGGATGATGCACACCTGAGTCATATTAATTCTACAATGAAATGTGCAATGATTACGGAGGAGGATTTTACGACTCTTAATATTTATTGGTCATGCTATATGAATGGGAAACAGCGTGTGTTCATGTAATATGCTACTGTCCAACTGATGGGCGGCAAGCCTTAATGGCTGAATTATTTTCTTTATATAGTTGTATAATACAAGTTAAAACATCTACGTTGAACGCGTACTATTGTGACCCGAATGGTGAGAAAGTAGTTATTAATAACTTTTCAAATTATCCACCTTTAACAATTCTATTATTCCCTCGATAAAAGTTATTCTTGATCTATCTTACGTCTATCCTTAATTTTTATGACATGTTTAGAAATGTAATTTCTTACCTTGTGTCCAGCTAGCTTGATTGTTTATTGCGTAAAAGATATATATATATATATATATAAAGAGAACACTGACTTTTATTTACTTATTAATTTTTGTAAAATTATGCAAATTGTTAAACTTGAAATATTACTTCACTGTAATTCCTTTCTATACTTGGTGTCTGAGTATATGTGTTACTTTATATTTTAAAATAAGAAAAATTATAACCAGATAGCTTATGAGAACCAATCCCTAGTGACACGTCATAAACTATTGTTTTACGAATAGTTTTAACCGCTTGATGTGCTAGGGTAATGACTTCAATAAACTATTAGTATTTTATAGAATTGTGTGTTTGATATGAGAGTCGACAGAGTTAGAGACAGGCTGGCTACACCATCGGAGATATACTCGTCGATGCACGGACCTTACAGAGTCTAAAACTACTTGCCGAAAAGAGCGTGACAGAATATGAGAATCAATCCCTAGTGACACGTCATAAACTATTGTTTTACCAACAGTTTTAACCGCTTGATGTGCTAGGGTAATGACTTCAATAAACTATCAGTATTTTATAGAATTGTGTGTTTAATATGAGAGTCGACAGAGTTAGAGACAGGCTGGCTACACCATCGGAGATATACTCGTCGATGCATGGACCTTACAGAGTCTAAAACTACTTGTCGAAAAGAGCGTGACAGAATATGAGAATCAATCCCTAGTGACACGTCATAAACTATTGTTTTACCAACAGTTTTAACCGCTTGATGTGCTAGGGTAATGATTTCAACAAACTATCAGCACCTTATGCAATCAATCAAACACTTATCTATTCAAATTTAAGATACACTCTACGATCTCCTTAGTGACATGCCATAAACCATTGTTTTACCAACAGTTTTAGCCACTTGATGTGCTAAGGTAGATTTTCGAAATGCACTTATTAAATAGACAATCCAATTAAAGAATTAAAAAAATTCTTAATTGAAACAACTCACAAAATACAAAATAAAAATTTAATTTGTTTTAATATTTTATAAATATTTAAAACTAAAAATAAAAAGATAAAAAGGTTAAGTTATTTTTTTAAAATGACATTAATAATGAGAGATTTAGATAATAAACACCAAGTGTGAAAAAGATTCTAAGTCATAGAGAGCACAAACGCGAAACAATCTGGTGCAAAGACGCTTCATGACCAGATTTTTAGAAAAAAAATAAGGTGACGAATGAGCTAGAAATTGCTCTTTTATAGGCCTGTTTTATGAGGGGGAGAATTAGTTTAATTTGCACAATGCTTCTCATTGGCTAGGTAATTAATTTAGAGAGATCTATGCGCAATCTATTGTTCTACTAATTTGCGTNGGGATCTATGCGCAATATATTGTTCTACTAATTTGCGTTAATATTTCATATATGTATTGGTGTTTTTATATCTATCATCTCTCATTAAAATGCGGTTTATTAAAAAAATCATTATTATAAAAATATAAATAAAATAAAATTATAAGTGCTAAATATCTATTACAATAGTAATTATTTCTAACAAATTTTTGGCGTTTAAAAAGATTCTACAATGGAAATAGTCAGAATTTAATTAATTTTAATGATTATATATCTAAAAAAACCAATAAAAAAAAAGTTACTAAAAAGATTTACTCAATTGAGCGTATTATAAAATTTGATTATAATTGTAAAAATCCATCGTTAAATTCAGGTGAAACTAAAAATCATTTTTTTTTTACATTTATGATTTATATAGCAACATGTTACCTAAAAATTTGGAATATTAGAGACTAGTAGTAGCACTCACAAATAAAGTTAAAAAATTAATAAATTACAAAGTAAAATTATTTATTTTTGTAGTTGAATACTGTTATCATATCAAATCTAATTCGACAATGAATACTTTAAGAATATTAGAAATTAATGATTTTAATTGTTTGTATGGAAAAAGCTGGTTAAGCTACTTTTTATTTGAATAAGGAATATTTTNATTTAACTTTATAATGCTATAACTTATTGAAAAGTTTATGGATCCACACAATTTTTTTATGAGAAATAATATTTTTTAATAAACCCTTTTTCATTCGACATACTTTATCTTAATCGAGATATTAATAAGGAACCAGCAGATCAAGTAGCTTTTGGAATAAAACACCAATTTTTTTAAAATTAAACACTATCTAAAGATTTGCATCGAAGCGTTTATTTTTGATAGTGATTTTAATCACTATCAGATATCATTATACTTGATCCAACTATGCCACGTCACCACTGTGCCGCGACCCCCCTGTGATGGGTTTTTTTATTTTGATACTATAAAATAAATTGTAAAAAAATTCAGCTTATCAATTCGATATTATATTTTTAATTGAATAGTGGCACATATTGTAAGTACTATATGCAACAAATTTAATATTAAAGAAATTATGTGGGATCGAAAATAAACAATCTCTTAATTTTTAAAATATAGTTTTATTATATTCACTAAAAAGCAGTAGCTATATATTTTAAGCAAAATCAAAATATTACACCAAAATATTTNACACAAAATCAAAATATTTTGTGTACAGATTTTCAATAAATTGTACAATTTTTATTTTTAAACAGTTAAAAATATATATTTTAATAATAAAAATAAACAAAAAGATAAAACTCAATGTAAATGTAATATAATTTTAAAAATTATCTTGTAACTTAAGGTTAAATTATTATAGATTTCTGTGCTTCGATTATTAATATCCTAAATAATTACAAAAAGCTTATTATTTTCCCATTATAAGATAACCTGTAAAAATAAANGTTTATTACTTTCCCATTATAAGATAACCTGTAAAAATAAAACAATATCTGTATTTTACATGTTTACACGATTTTAGTTATAATTAAAATAAAAATTTATTTGAACTGAGTTTAGCAATAAATAATTTTATAACAAATTTGGGATGATTCTCATTTATTGCATCACATATATAAGTTTAATATGAGTCTATCAAATTTAATTGTTATAATATAATCGTATTTATGTTAACTACTATAAGATTTGGAAAAATTAAAAAAATTACTGACTTATGTTGTTTTTGTAATAATCGATTCAATTCACCATAGACATAATATAATACATAATAAAATTAGCTTTAATTTGCTCCAGAGTGTTTTCAACCTACTTGATTAGTTACTTGTAATAATTTTTACTGAACTAATGTTTTAACCAAAAAAGGAAGTATTTGTAATTTTATTTTTTTTGGACAACATATTTTATCAGGAAATTATGATTCCTATTATGTATTTTATGTATTGTATATTTTGGTTTATATAATTTTCATAAATTCGTATATATTAATTTAGTTATTAATTAATCTATTAATTGTAAAAATGTATTTATTTATAGTATTTATTGAAAAACTATTAAAATATTTATTTTATTAAATTGATATTTTAACCACGCACGTTGTAAGATATTATGAGATGGTACACATGTTGTATCATTTACTCATTTTCACACTTGTACACTTTTTAAATTAGTGTGACTATTTAATTAAGTTATGTATATTATACAACGAATAATATTGTACTTTTTTAACACGCTTATATTAGTTTCACATGTATGTTGTGTGTTCGTTGTTTGTAACTCGCCACGCGTCACTAGGGTGGTTCTTAAAATTAATGTAATAAAATTAAAAAATTATATAATCTCAATTAGTTCCAATACTTATAAAAATGAGTTATGTAATGTTTTAGGTAAATCAGAAAAGAAAATGTAACCGTACATTTTTCATTGTTTTTTTAGTTCAGCGCGTGAAATAACGGATTCACAACAAAATTATAAGAACAAAAGTTGCTTAAAATAATATTTTACACAAATTATATTCACAATATTCTGAACAATATTTTTGATTTACTTATTATTTATGTATAAAAAGTCAATATATATTATTTTGTTGTTAATAACTCACAAAATAAAACGAATATTAGTTATAGTTTTTCAACTCGTGGTAATTTTTGTAATTTATCGTTACAGCAATGTTTAATCTTGAATAAACTTTTATTAAACCATCAAGTCACAATTTATTACAAGAATGTCTAAAAAGACAATAAAGCCTTTATCAAAACCCTTTACCAATATTTGTCCTAACTATACATTTATCAGATTATTGTTTTCATTAGTTCTACTGCACCTCTATGATCATTTTTAAATCGTATACATTTTAGTGTTTACAATAATTTTGATATTTTAACATTTTTTTAATACATATTAAAATGGTTTCACGGAAAACTTTACGAAAAGATACATTTATATTTTTGATTGGTTTTCCGTCAAACCAAATTATTGGTAGTAAATTACCGTCAATAAGACTAGTACTATCGGTTTTTTTTTTTTAGTATTCGTAATGATTAAACATTGCTGTAATGATAAATTACGAAAATTACCAGGAGTTGGAAAACTATAACTAACATTCACTTTATTTTGTGAGTTTTTAACAACAAAATTGTATTTATTGAATTTTTATACATAAATAATAAGTAAATCAAAAAATTGTTCAAAATATAATTTGTGTAAAATTTTATTTTAAACAACTATTGTTCTTACAATTTTGTTGTGAATCTGTTATTTCACGCGCTTAACTAAAATAAATATAGTTTAAAAAAACTAAAAAACACGCTTTTAAAGTACATCGAACTAAAAAGTTAAAAATAAATTTTAAAATTAACTTAAAACAATAATGAACGAAAAATACTAGTATTATTGTGAAAAAAAGCGTCAGGCGCTCAATATACAAAAAATATGGCATAAAGCACCCACGCTTTTTTTCACAATAATACTAGTATTTTTCGTTCATTATTGTTTTAAGTTAATTTTAAAAATTATTTTTAACTTTTTAGTTCGATGTGCTTTAAAAGCGTGTTTTTTAGTTTTTTTAAACTATATTTATTTTTCACTTTTTAGTTTCATGTTATGATAGTAGTTAATATCAATATCATGGTTGTAACGGGTAACGGGAAATAAGGGTTCGATTCCGGAGAGGGAGTCTAAGAAACGGCTACCACATCCAA
>NW_026099575.1:41051790-41069685 GCF_025091365.1 Daktulosphaira vitifoliae | reverse complement strand
ATATATATATATATATATTAATATTAGCGGTGGCGGTAGTAATATATAATCTTCGCATAATATCGCGGCACTTTCGCTGGCATCGACGACGCGTTGTCCGGCGTGTTCCTCGGACGTCAACTGCTAACCAGCGTTGATAGCGACGGTGCGCGAGTGCGAATCGAATCGTAGACGTTGTCACTTTGACAACGGGAAGAAGACTACGGTATAATTTGCGGCGGAATGTCGTCGGGCGTGCGGCGCTTGCTGGACTTTGCACAGCGGCGTATAACGCGAGGTGTTGGTCAGTCAAATACTCATAATAGGGCGACGGCTGATAAAGGTGGCACGAGTCGTGGGGCATTGTGTATAATGAAACGACGCGGGCCGTGTCAATTACAATAAAAATTTGTTATATATATACATAATTGATGACACGCGCGCGTCTACGGGTTAGAAAATATTGTTGTCTACGAGTGGTGAGCGGGGTGGGGCGAATGCATTACAACAGTATAGTCTCAAGGTCATACACGACGGGATACGCGACATAATAACACGTGCCGCGTGGAGTTACAAACTTACAAACGACAAACAAACAACAAACAACAAACAACAAACATACACGTGAAACTAATATAAGCGTGTTAAAAACAATGGAAATGTCGGTTATCCAAAATTTTTGAGTTTTCAAACTTTAAGCTTTTTGTGGCAGGGGTTAATTTTTTCTGATTTACCTAAAACATTGGGTACCTCATTTTTATAAGAATTGAAACTAATTTTGATTGTATAATTTTAGAAAAGTTAAGTTTTTAAAATGATTCCTGTTCACTAAAACCACCCGATGTCAATACATAAGGTTATTATACATTGTATAATTTACGGTAACAACATGAAGATATCATTTATTATCATCGATACAGCTGATTACTCTCAGAGTTCTATGAGTCGTGATAATTAAATAATTTAAATTATTGAATATTGCTTAACAGTAATTTAGGGTAATGTATAAGTCACCACTATGCACTTAAATAGTTCTAACGACTAACTTAATACGCTAGTGCAGAAAACAACAAACGTTTTATTATAAAAAATTATTATTATTATTAATATACCTTGTTTATTTTTTTGAACAATGTTACATTTTAATTTTTCTGAAAATGTATTGTGAAAGGAAAATACTTGTAATCCCTTACTAAAATAAGAGTAAGTTGAAGCTTCGTTATTTAAATTATTTGTGAGTGTTTCAATATTTTTAATTTTATTCTCCAACTGAGCTATAATTTTTTCACATTCGGTATGATCGTATATATTAGTGTTTTTCACTCCAGTGTCAAAGTGAATTAAATTAAACTCCATAGAACCAGCACATCTCAAATAAAGTTGATCAATAAATCCTGAATCCAATTCATCAATTTGTTGAGATTCAATTATTCCTACTATTCCTCGTAACAAATCATTAGTGGCACTCAAGTGAAATTCAACGCTCTTTGGTAAATATTTTATTTTTATTAAATTATTAATAGTTTTATTCAAATCTTTACCTGCATTTATTAGATTATCCTTATATATCATGACTCTAGTAATTATTTTGCTTTCGTCAATATAATTACCAAAAATTATTTTGTTCAATAAATGTGCAAATTTAGCAACACAAATGTAATATGGATAAACTGTTGCAGCTACAATTTGGCGTTGGAATGATTCTACACAGTCAACATCAAATGTGTGTTTAATCATGTCAAACAACACTTCCATGTTTGGATAATTTCCGTTTTCTAGTTTTTCATTAATTGGAACTTCAATTATTTCACTAAATTTAGATCTTTTACTTAAATCAAATAAATTTGAAAACAACATGGATTTCGGGTGATAGACAGTTTTATTCAGTTCTTTGTTTTCTATTTTTATTTGAAAATAATATCTTAAATCAACTTCAGTGTCATTTACTTTACTCATTGTTAGTTCAATGTTACTTTTATCGAATAAGGTTTCAATAGTTTCATTATTTGGTGGTAACATATCATTAATAAACACATTATCGTTATAATTTTGATCGACAAATTGGTTTTGAATGACAATATCGGGGAAATTCATTTGTTTACCTTTATAACATGCGTCTAAAATATTTTGTATTAGTTGTTCAAATAATATTGGATAAATTTTCTTAAATTCGTTTATAAAAATTTCTCGATCACTTAATTCTCTAGTTTGAACTGTTACGTTTTGATACGTTTGTAATAGTAAGGTATTTGAAAGATTATTCAAATAAAAATTTGTGTATAATAATCCATTCAAGTTTTTGAATGGACTTGTAGACCATGAAATAATTATTTTACTTATTGATTTTATTTTTTCAGCCATCGCTTTTACAATTGGACCCAAGGTTTGAAGACCCTTAGCAAATTTTTTAATTAAAATATCTGGTTTATCTGCTGATATAATTTTGTTGAAATATATTACTTTGGTGTTCAAATTGTAAAGTATATACTTACTATAATAGCAATCGAGGTATATTTCACTTGAAATAATACTATGTACACTACTTATTAATAAAAAACAAAATAATGAAAATTTACTTGTCATTATAGATATGTTAAAATCAAATATATAACAAGCAAGATACTAGAAAAATTAAATTTAATTATGAAAAATTTAACATTTTTCATTTTATAATATATGATGTTTATTATCTCCCTGAAAAATCTATTTACAAACTTTGTGTTCATAAATCCGTCAATAATTTTTTTATTTAAACAGGAGTATCGTTTTATTTTTTTATGTTTACTTGGTGTTAGTTATAATGATTTTGTATATCTTAGAAAAAATATTATGTTCAAAAAAATAAGCTTTAGTTTGCTTTAGAGTGTTGTTACATACTTAATTAGTTATTTGTAATTTATTTAATGATTTTTTCTTAACTGTATTATTTAATCTCGTTACATATAATAAATTGGCCAGCTATTATTGTGACTATTAAAACCTATTGAATGTATAACTTCATTGGATGTTTTTGAAAATGACCCAATAAAAGTTAAAACTTTATTTGCAAATTCCTTTAACTATCAGTTTTATTTAGATGATTAGTCAAAAAGTTAAATTACGAATAAATGATATGAATTATGGGTCCTTTACTGCATTTAAACAATTATTTGACAAAGAAGAATATTTGTCAGGGTAATAGACAAAATTGTATATAGTAACTATATATAATTTAAATAAATGTTTTTTTTTTTAATCTTATAGATTACAAACCAGTTTAAATATCAATTTTTATATGTAATTTATCTTCCGATAAATTTACTGATTAGTAAGCATTTAATTTGCAAAGTTTCTTTTTCAGAATATTTAAAAATTATAATAAATAACATTATAATAGGCATGATAATTATAAATGATTTTAACAATCCGTTCTATAAACAGTCCTTGTTGAGACCATCAAACAATCATGTCTTACGTAGCAGTTGTCACTAGCGGAAATTACGACTGTGTGTGAATAATAGGAGTTTTTATTTTTTGTCGTGCCGTGAAGCAAACGACAAATTGGGAACCAACAAGTGCCCCTATTCTACGACCCCAATAATTATTTGTAACTATTGATAATTATAGTACACATTACTAGTGAATATTGTTTCTTGACTTTTGTGCAAGCGATTGATTTTCAACGGCATTAGAGTGATATGGTGACATTAAAAAATAGGTTTACCTACGTGTTTCTCCCTTGAAATGGCAAATAAATTATATTATGTCGCAATTGTTTTATAGCATCTTTTTTCATTATTTATTATTTTTTATGCTGACGAATAGCGACTTAACGACACGCATAACTTATTATGCTTACTTAAACGTCGTGAAAACCAACGACTGATATCATTTGATAATGGGCGAGTTCTTAAATTATGAGATGTCGGTGGATTTTGACATGCTGTAACCAAGTAACGTCGTGTGTATTATTTATAGTAATTTCGATTAACAGCATAATATATTATACAGGGTGGCCCACCACTCACTGACAACTTAAATAACTTTTGATCCAGTTAATATTTTTAGTTGATTTTTTTTTTAAATAATAGTTATACGTTAGGTCTATAGCTATATCTCAATAATTAATTTTTTTACATTTTATTAAAAATATTNCAAACTACTTTGATTAGTTCTAAATAAAAAAAAATTATGTTTATCACTTCTTAGGGTATAGTAGTTTATATTGAACTATTTAATTTTTGTTGTTGGCAAGCAGCTAATCATGTCAAATGTTATAAAAAAATAACTTTGACTCTGTATCTTCACACTCTTGGTTAAATGTAATAGAGATATTTCTATACATTTTTTATACTTTTTAAAATTCATCAAAAATAATTAATTTAGTAAATATAATTGCAATATATTGTTTTTAATTATTTAACTAATTTGTAATGTACATGTAAAATATGTATAATTATAATTATATGAAAAAATGTAGTTTTACCTAAATCAAGTTTTTATATTAAGTTATAAAACAATGTGAATTTACTCTCACATTGAATAATGTACGTGTTCATTAAATTGATGTTTTTAAAAGATGAACTTTATTAAATTTTGTATAGTTATTATTACTCATCAATGTGTTAAATATACAAATTGAATATAAAGAAAAACAGAATAATATTTACTACAAAATTTTTTTCTAAATTATTTTTCCCATATTATAATTTACAATAAACATAAAAATGCTGACAATATATTTATCATAATTATTCTTCTATTGACAGAACATTTACGTCATCTCAAATTCTTAAATAGGAAATTCAGTAAATATTATGTTTATATTAATTAATGAAGTAATATTATACTAAAATAAATATATATGTAACATAATAATAAATAAATGAAAATACTTCTATGATTAAAAAATTTAGAAATCTTATGTTTTACTTTAATAATTACTAAGAATACGTTAAAGAAAAATATGTCATTGAATTGTATAAAACACGTTTATATAAATTACAAATTTTTGCTTAGAAATATTCAATTTTTTTTTACTTTTTTTAAATTAGAGATTTTTAAGATAATAGAATGTAAAATAACCCATAAAATTGAAGTATAAAGTTCTATGCTGTTTCTAAAACAAAAAAATTATTTAAAGGAATTTTATATTAGTATTTTTACTTGTAAATTGTATGGAAAAATATTAATATAAAAAATAATATTTTTAAATTTAGCGAATAAATGTTTGATTAAACTATAAATTTGTGCAAACTTTATCATCTTTTAATAATATTATTTTGCCTGTTGATAAAAAATCTTTAAAATAAAAGTTGCTTTAGAAAACATTTAGGTCAACATATACGATTCAGACAATACATTTAAGTTAACATTATAATTTCAATATCGAACTAAAATGATAAAAATATTATTTTTTAATTTTAAACAAATTAGAAAAAAAAAGATAAAGTTGATAGTTTCTTAGATTTAAATAAAAAATATGATTATTTAAATTATTGACTAAATTTAATTAGAAAAACAATTACACCAAAAAAAATTTTTGAAATTATGTTTATCTTTAAACACTATATAGAAATTTTATTTTTGTGGATTTTAAAACACACTAATTGAATGTAAAATATTTGTATATAATTTCACCAAATTAAAATTATGTAAACAAAAGGAAATAATTTTTTTCAACTTATGTAATAATATTATTGTTACAACTTTTTTTTTTACTCTACCACCAAGCTGATGACTAGAATGATTTTTTTTAAATTTTAAGTTATTGTATACTATTTTATTTTAAACTATCTATCAAATATCAAATAAGAAAATTTTCTGCAAAAATTTAAAAATTGTTACAGTTACTTAGAGTTTTATTTTAAGTCCTAAAATTTTTGCTTGAAATTATATTTCATTTTATAACAAGACATCTAATTTAAATTTTGAAAGTAACTATTTCTGTGATTCGAAATTTAAAAATTTGACACGGCCCTCATCGCTTTGTTATATACGATGCCCCTCGACTCGTGCCACCTTTATCAGCCGTCGCCCTACTATGAGTACATGACTGACCAACACCGCGTGTCATACGCTACGGTGCAAAGTCCAGCAAGTGCCGCACGGCCGACGACGTCCCGCCGTTAATGATACCGTAGTCTTCTTCTCGTTGTCAAAGTGACGTCAACAAACCGATCCGCACTCGCGCACTGTTGTCATCTACGCTGCTAACCTTTTGACGCCCGAGGATTACGCCGGACATCGCGTCGTCGACGCCAGCAAAAGTGCCGCGATATTATGCGAAGATCATTATATTCCTACCGCCACCGCTAATATTAATATATATATATATATATATATATATATATTAATATTTATACGTATATACGTATATGTTAATATTCATTTATATATTCCTACAGCCGACGCCTCTGCTGCCGTATATGCCTCGTGTATAATGTTCCCTCCGCCATGCCCGCCCACATAAACACGGCTATACCTCATGCATGATACGTTTACGTACTTAAGTCCCTTTACATGTATATATATATATTCTAATTACTATTAAAACTTATATATTAATACGCTTTATTCTCATTAAGAGATATGTGGTGTATTCATTCCGATTACGGGGGATGATTCCCGTATCATTTTTCGTCACTAGCCGTTTCTCAGACTCTCTCCCCGGAATCGAACCCTGTATTCTCGTTACCCGTTACAACCATGATATTGATAGTAACTATTATCATTATATAAAACTAAAAAGTAAAAAATAAATATAGTTTAAAAAAACTAAAAAACACGCTTTTAAAGCACATTGAACTAAAAAGTTCAAAATAATTTTTAAAATAAGCTTAAAACAATAATTCTAGTACTTTTCGTTCAATATTGTTTTAAGCTTATTTTAAAAATTATTTTGAACTTTTTAGTTCAATGTGCTTTAAAAGCGTGTTTTTTAGTTTTTTTAAACTATATTTATTTGTTAAAATAACCTGTTGTCGCTCATTTAATAAACGGCCCACGGGTCTCTACCCTCAAAACCAGTGTCGACCACATTTTTGCGACGTAAGTCGTGTCAAATTTTATATTAAATCTATGAGTTCAACCAAAATATTATCATAGAAATTAACACACAATCACAAACATAGTTTTTAGCTAATTTTCTATAAGATTTTATATTAATTATTTAGAATTTAACAAAGCAACATATAAATATTTAGTAAACTAATTTACTTTACTTTTACAAAATATGAATTTTTGTGGCAATGACAATTTCTTCCAAAAGGATCGTTGTATGTCACAATTTTTTTATTTAAGTTTGTAAAACTATCGTTAATACGTTGAGTTACATATTTAATATACAAATCGCTATCTTTTCAAATATACTTTTGAATGAGAGTGATAAGTAATAATTGCCTTATCTAATTTCTTATCATGGTATTAATGCCATGTTTGTAATGTATACACATTATCATCATATGTATACACAGTAATCATGAAAAGATAGCGTTTTCTTCTGTCCTTTTCTCAATACGTATTTCATTGTTTATAACCGTAAAATAGTACATGAAAATTCAAATTTTTACAAACTTCAAAACGCTACAGAATATTTACTATTGAATATTAATAAGATATTTTTTTACTAAAATTTTTCTTAAATTCTACTCTACAAAATAGCTATCTTAGATTTTTTTTTTACATTTTATTTAAAATTTAAAAATAATTAATATTTTTAATAAAATGTANAATTAAAATTTTAAAATAATTAATATTTTTAATAAAATGTAAAAAAATTAATTATTGAGATATAGCTATAGACCTAACGTCTAACTATTATTTAAAAAAAAAATCAGCTAAAAATATTAACTGGATCAAAAGTTATTTAAGTTGTCAGTGAGTGGTGGGCCACNATTAACTGGATCAAAAGTTATTTAAGTTGTCAGTGAGTGGGTGGGCCACCCTGTATTGCAATATAAATATATATATATGTATAACATTTCAAAAATTAGTTGACACATAGTATACATTTGTAACTTAAAAGAAATCTATTTTTTCTTTCTCTTAAAGGATATGTTTTTTAACATACATCTATCTATAATTATTATATTAAATATGTTAATCAAAAGTATCTTTAATTAATGACAATATATTTATCACGAATTAGAAATAACATAGAATACTATTAAAATACATTAACTTTTAAGTTTTAACTTTATAATACATACATTTTATTAATAATTTAAAGCACTTATAAATTTAATTGAAACATTAACAGAATATATAATACAAACTGCTTGTTTTGTAGTGTTATGTTACATATAAGGATAGTAAAAATTATAAGAATCTATCTGTAACTTCATACAGTCTTCTAAACCAAGATGATCATTTTTTAAACAATAATAGCACCTGTAGATAAAAAAACAGTATTAATTTGATTATTTTTGCTATTAAACCATCTTATATNATAATAGCACCTGTAGATAAAAAAACAGTATTAATTTGATTATTTTTGCTATTAAACCATCTTATATTACCTTTGGACATAAGGGTCGCCAATTATTTCTACATCATAGGCCCATTTGGGCTCTAAATCATCAACAACAAATTTCACTTTTTGTGGATATTTAAAACGTCTATCAAAATCTAAATTTAAATCTTCCTGAACAAAAGATTATTTTAAACTTTAGCATCTATTTAATCAATATATGTTCACTTTTGTGCCTACACGCATATCTCGATATTTTTAATTATTCCGAGGGAAACAAAAATAAACTATTTTATATAACTTTAAATAGAATTTTTTTTTATTCTTTAATATCCCCCGAAAAATATTCAAGATTTGTTAAAATAATAAATATTAATTTTTTTATTATTAATTATTAATAATTAAAATAATAATAAAAACCTTACAATATTTCAAAGTTAAAAGAATTTTGTTTGAATAAATAAAATATTATAAAACCAAAATAAAATCTCAAAATGTTGATTACCCAGTTTTGTCATATTATAGTTAAGACAATAAAATAATATGCTTACTTTATAGAACTTATAACATTCCCCANAAAACCAAAATAAAATCTCAAAATGTTGATTACCCAGTTTTGTCATATTATAGTTAAGACAATAAAATAATATGCTTACTTTATAGAACTTATAACATTCCCCATTATTTGTAGTTATCATGCCAGAATTACTCTTTTTTCCAAAGAAGCATATAGTACCTTTTTTTAATCTACGTGTTTTAACTGAACGTAAGTAACACTCCGTGTCTTCTAATTAATAACACATTAAATTGGAAAAATATTTATATTCAAATTTTTAAGCTTTTATAAAAATATATACAAATTTAAGTATTAAATGTGTTTCAATTTTAATTTTAAACAATTTTTAAAAAACTTATGGTACCTTCTTCTTGCTTACTCTTTTCCACAATGGCGGCTCCTTCAATATCTGCTATTTTAGGATCTGCCATACCAAGTTCGTGAACCTCTTTTTCAAACTTCTCACATCCCTCAAGAGTCTTGTTAAAGTTATTGTCAATAATATTTACCCTTTCATTAGACACATTATCTAACGTCGTCATTGTTTTAGTTCCTGAATCCTGAATATCATGTCTACTAACTGGACTTAAGTAACAGTCCATGCTTTCTAATTAATAATACATTAAATTACCAAAATATTTATCTACTCAACAATAATTAGTCTAATTATAGTTAATTTAAAAAAAAATTATAAATGAATTTTTTAATACTGGATATATAAATCTACACTACATTTACATGTTCAAATAAATGAGTGTATTAATTCTATGTACGTGTTAAAACACTAGATATTGAGAAAATTATTGTTGTGTATCGTGTTAAGCTAAATTTTATTAAAAAAATACCTGGGCTAGACTAAGCTAAGATACTATACCATTTATATTACGCTCCTTTTTGGAGAGACAACACGTAAAGGCCCTTGCCAACCGACGAAAGAATTTTTTTACCGTCATTGTAATTTGATTGTTTGCAAAAAATCAANCCTTTTTGGAGAGACAACACGTAAAGGCCCTTGCCAACCGACGAAAGAATTTTTTTACCGTCATTGTAATTTGATTGTTTGCAAAAAATCAATGTATACTAATGTATAATAATGTAAAAATCAAAATACTTTTTTCACAATTTATTGTGACTGTCTTTAATAGTATATAGATACAAAAAAATAGCTCTTCTGGACTAAATGCAACAACAAACTAATATGAATTTAAAAATAAACATTAATATATCCATGGTAACTTTATTTAGTATTTTTATGATTTGAAGACACTTAAATATTATATTCGAAGATGGTCAAACATAGAATTTTTAAAAAACTATGTTCGTAATTTATTTATTATTAAAAATTGCTTAAAATTATATTTTTTTATATCTACTTATCTTCGTTGTTCTAAATCCTTTGACTCCACAACCCTGATAGAACCTTGTTACTCACAATTCAACCAAACCCCAAATATCCAACCTTGGTCAAAATACCCATACATTCATACAATCTTTAAAAACATTTTTACCATATATAATTTATTTTTGTTATTTTAAATTATAACAAAATTTACCCTATATACAGTTCACTAAAATATATACAGAATAATTTGGTCATTTAACCAGTGCCAAAGTCTTGATATTATATTGTAATATTGGTCATTATTATTAATAACTTGATGATTATGTTGACTTCACCAAAATTAAAAATTATAAAAGGTTCACATAAATTTAGTAGTGCACAATAGGTATTTAAAGTTTTCATAAACATTAAATTAGAAAATCATTTGATCTATCGATCAATGTAATACACCTTAAATTAAAACTTATGTAATATACTTTAATTTGACAAAAAAAAATATTGACATCTCGAATTGCCTTCATGGTGAAAATAACTTCAGTGTTTAAAAACATGTTATTTTTGTGTTAAAATTCAGGGTTTTGTCTTTTATTTTATTTTATAATACCTTTCAAGGGGAGTGCACAGATTTTCATAAATATTATAAGAATTTCCTTTAATTATAAATAAGAATTAATTTTTATGGAAATAACTAAAAATAGAAGGGCATATTTTACATGTGGTATGTTTATTTTTATTATGGGTTTTAAACATTAACTTTTTTATCATTAGTTCAGTACATTATATTATTAAATATGGATTATTTGAAATGTCGGACAGTTCTTCGGAAGTGACCGATGAAAATCATATTCGCAGATATTTCCTGTCATAGTATAAAATTGACATTAAGCGAGAACGCGATAGGAGAGGTAGAAAGTTTTAAGTATTTAAGATTAGTTGTGCAAAAGAACGGTGGTATTAACGAGGTATGTAAAACACAGGATTAAGTGTGAGTGATTGAAATGAGGAGAAGCTTCTGGTTGGTTCCAATGAGGCTGAAAGGTAATTTCTACAAGACTAAAATGAGACAAGGTATGATGTATGATTTAGAATATGTGGGCGGTTCATAAGAAAGTAGAGCAGAGAATGAGTGTAGTAGAGATGAGAATGCTTAGATGGATGAGTGGAGTGACTAGAGAAGATAGGATAAAGAACGAGCATTTAAGAGGGAGTATAGGTGTAGCGTCAATCGTGGATAAGATGAGAGAAAATAGACTTGGATGGTTTGGTTATGTTATGAGAAGAAAGGAATCGGAAGCTGTAAGAACAGTTGTAGAAATTAATTTGAAGGCAGAAGAGGTAGGGGAAGACCAAAAAAGAGACGGAATGATGTTATTGAATGAAATTTGAAGACTTCTGATGTGTGCGTAGATGATGTGGAATTTTGGGGTAAGTGGAAGTTTAGGATAAGAGTGGCCGACTCCAAGTAGTTGGGAGATTAAGGCGAGAAAAAGAAGAAAATATATTATATTTGATTAATAAATGACGTAATTGTTAAAAATATGTATTCAATAACACAATTTAATATTAATAAATAAATGAATAAATCGTTGTATTTTTCAATGTGAAAATTGCACTGTCATCTTATTTCATACGTTTCAATTGCTTATATTAAATGAGCATTGTTTTCAATATTAGATCTTATGTAATTACGAATTTTATCATCATGCTATCTGAAAATCAATTATACAGAAACTGGTTAGAAAAACTTTTAGGTGAGGGATAATTATAAATCTGATATACGTTTATTTAAAACAAAAAGTACTTTTATTTGAATAAAAATAGATTTTAATCATGCTCAATACATTATTGGCAAGAGAAATGTCAAAGAAACTTTTGAGTTGGTCTTCTAGGTTACCTTCATTTTTCCCTGCACGGCCTATTTTATTATTTATTAAAATTTTAGTGAAAATGATAAAGATAATTAACATTTTTAAAAATATTTTTTGTGTAAATAGTAAATTATAAAATAACTGAGGAGTATCAAGATCATGAAATAAATTAAATGATTTGACTATTTTTTAATATAAGATATTAAAACTATTTACTTGTATAAATAAATATTTTTTTACAGATATCGAGCAAATGCATTATTTTATTAAATAACTTAGTCTACAAAATCAGTTCTACAATAATTTCCCATAGCTTTTAAAATTAACTAGTAATGTACTTTGTGTAGTAAACACAAAATATGACTGCCGGTGGTTACCGGTGGTTTGTAGTAGTGTGTTGTTGTTTTAAAGGTGGTCGGTAAACGATCACCGATAATAATAGAATTAATGGTGAAAGGATGTCGGGGTATGTATACCTAGTCGGGCGGCGATCCGGATAGTTTCGCCGTACCGAACGGTGTCCGGAGTGGCGGCGGGTATCCTGTCGTCACTGCCGCCCATCGACCTGTTCGCCGAGGAACACGGCCGGTGCCTTGAACCTGAGGACCGGCTGGCGCTCAGGTGGATGACCATGCTCCGGTGGCGGACTCGCCTCTCGGAGGAAACGACCAGAGGCGAGTGGACCAAGTCCTCATAGGACCCGATCGGCTGAACAGGTGGGTGGATCGGACTCACAGTGAGATGACTTATCTTCTCACCCAAGTGATGTCCGGCCACGGCTGCTTTAACGAGTACAAGCAGCTGCGATGACGTGCGACCACTGTTCGGATTGCCCGGGAGAGGCTAATAGCGCTCTGAACACATTTTTCCGGTGCGAGGCATGGGCCCAGGAGCGGTACTCTTTGGAGTCTCGACTAGGGTCCACGTTCCGAGTCGGGTCCATGGTGGATCTGATGTTGAGGAGTCGGGAGACGTGGAGGCTCGTCCAGGTGTTCGCCGAATCCGTCTTATTAAAGAAGGAGGAAGCGGAACGCCTGAGGCGCTGGTTTAGGCCGGTGCCTTAGGTTCTTGCTCTTGCTTTTGTGTTTTTGTTTGTGAGTTATTTTGCCAACCCTCCCTAACGGTTCCCACTGTAGGATCCGGTTAACGGGAGAGGGCCACACCACGTTGCGAATCAGCTCTTGATTAATTTCGGGCTAATTCGCAACGTGGTGGTGTGAATTATTAAGACGATGTGGGCCGCCATGAAGTAATGCCACAAGGCAGTTCCAGGGCGGCCCACAATAATGCCGGTCGTGGAAAATAAAAGGGGTGTGTATACTTATAGAAGTACGTCCGATATAAATAAGTATATGATGAAAGGCCAACGAAAGGTTACTATTTAGCTCCTGCATAAAAATATACACAATAATTTATATGATTTGTAAATACCTTGCATTTTTATGCATTTATTTTAATCAAAAGACAATTTATTGGATTTTTACTAACGACATGATTGTATTATACATGTACAAATTAAACAATTGAATATAGTAAAAATATTAACAGAGAGGAATAACATCACTCAGCCACGAAACACATGCATTGCTGAGTGATATTATAATCCATCGAATGCCCCACAACAAATTCTCCTCGGCAGACGTTGTCGATCGCGACCATCCATTGTACACTCGCATTTAGTATGTTAATAATCACAATTAATTCTTAGGTGACAGTCCGCACTAACTGATAGAAGAAGAAAGAGAAACACAATCGGCGTATGGACGATTGAAATACCAACTCCAAATATGAAGTGAGTATTCAATTCAATAGACTGTTGGTGTTTTGCCTAAACATGCCGACAAAAAAATCACCAGAATACGCTAGCTCACTGGCAATGAGTCATCAAACCCAACGGTACGACATAACACAACTCCAAACATGTACAACTGAGGTGTCAACAGTGTCAGACACGACTAATATGAGTGCCGTAGATCAAGTGTAGAGGAAGTGGGTGATGATAAGCAACGTGGACCATTGACCGGACACGCACGTAACTTTTGAACAGTTACTTAAAATTCTTTGATAAAGGTATTATTATAGTTTTATTATATAAATAAATGTTTACACTTATCTCTAATTATCGTGATAAGACAAATATTCGGTTTCGACAACTCTTGTAGGTGTTGTTACTATTAGTGTCCGCACTTAAAACAACGCGACTTTTACTACTATATTAATTTGCGTGTAACTATTTCTCCAATATAACTCTATATTAAATCTACTTAAGACTTAGATTGAATTTAATGTTTTTTTGAGATTTTATGTAAACACTTTTTTATATTTATGTGGTATGCTTTTCAACATTGTGTGTAGTATTTTATACTAACACATTTATAATTTAACAATTTATTATTCCAATAATAAGATTCTTAACAGCATTACTACTATGTGCAGTTAACTATTTCCAAGTGGCCTATGTGTTTTTAGTCACCAAGGGTAGATACGAGCTCAATTTCAGATCTTTGCACGATAGATTATAGTAGTGTCCTACACTCTCATGGTCCGCACTATTTCTTTTCGGAAAATGACAGAGTTAAGACTGGCTGGTCGACAAGTGANATGACAGAGTTAAGACTGGCTGGTCGACAAGTGAAGAGACACTGTGAAGAACACTTATGATTTATTAAAACTTTGATTTTGATATTATTGTACTAGTACTTTGTCTAGCCAGGTTATAGTCTTCAATAAGTCATAGGTACAATGCAATATAATTATGTATTTTTAAAATATGTAGGGTGTACAATATAATTACATAAATCAAATACCCATATGCTTTATGCGTTTAAATATTTGTGTTGCCATAAGTGTTCGGATGGGAATAAGATGTATACTAATTCTTCTGAGTCCCATCGATTAAAAATTTACAACGATGTAGATTTGTATATATAGTTGTAATCAAAAACTAACACTGATATTAAAATATTAAAATATAATGAAATAATGTTCACTATTTAAATTAATATAAAAAAACTAAATTTTTATATATATTGACGTAGATACCATGTAAGAGACTATTGACCAAGAACTGTTATATTTAGGAAAAAATGACCATTTTATAGTTTGAAAAAGTGGTTTGGCGATTTCTGGCGAGATTTTGAAACAAACTTAATATTTTTAAGAATATGAATGCATGTATATTATTTAATTTAGAATCAACTCTATATTTCAGAATTTAAGGAAAACTTTTTTCGAATCTACTCAATTGTTTGAATGAATTGTAAATTTTTAATAGTCAATACAATAAATATGATTTGTCTCAAATTTTTGTGTAACCCAACAAATTTAATTTTTTTTTAAAAATACCTAAGTCAATAATATTAGCTTTGATGCAAAGCTGAAAAGGTATTGGTTTTACTAAGATGTGTTTTTTTTTTTTTTGTGTCTGTTACCACTTTTTCTCAGCTCTCACCGAATGAATTTCTTTCAACGATACGTCTAAAGATCACAAATCGTATCTAGTCGAAGACATTACCCTTAAAAATTGAANGATTTCTTTCAACGATACGTCAAAAGATCACAAATCGTATCTAGTCGAAGACATTACCCTTCAAAATTGAAAAAATTTCCCTCGTTCCCCGTAAATGGGGGAAACCTCCAAAAAAATTACAAATTTAAAAATCGCTAATTTTCGAAATTTTTTCAATTTTTTTTACTAAAAACTGCCGTAACTTTTTTAAAAATGAACATATCAATATAATGTTTTTTATATAGATGCATGATATCATTACCTTTCATTTGGTATATTGTTTTGTTATATCTGACCCTTTAACTGCCCACAAGAGGGGATTTAAAATGACAATTTTTTCACAAAAAAATAACTTTTTCAACTTGACTTTTGAAAATGTTCCGGAAAGTCTGACACTTTTATATATATCTTAAATTAAAGCTAATATAATATACTTTATCATGAAAAAAAAAAAATTTAGGATTTTATTTTATCTTCATAGTGAAAATGGCTACTGAATGGTATTTTTGTATGAACATTTTCGATTTTGTATTTTACATTTTTAACTTTATTATGCTATAACTTTTTGAAAAATGTATGGATCGATACAATTTTTTCATGAGAAGTAGTATTTATATACATCTTTCATTGGATATACTTTTTTTTTAAATCAGACTATTTCCCTATATATGGGGGGGCTTCAAATATAAAAAATGCATATAGAAAGTAGAACTTTTTCAACTTAACTTTTGAAAATGTTCCGGAAGGTCTGACACTTTTATATATATCTTAAATTAAAGCTTATGTAATATACTTTAATTTGAAAAAAAAAAATTTGACCTCTGGACTTGTCTTCGTGGTGAAAGTTGACATCAAAGTTAATAAAAAATTACGATTTTTGTAAAATAATTTTTTTTTATATTTTTAACTTAATAATGCTCTAACTTTTTCAAAAATGAACATATCAATATAATTTTTTTTTATATAGATGCTTGATGTCTTTACTTATCATTTGGTATATTTTTTTTGTAAATCTGACACTTAACCTGCCCACAGGGGGGGATTTAAAATGACAACTTTTTCACAAAAAATTTACTTTTTCAACATAACTTTTGAAAATGTTCCGGAAGGTCTGACACTTTTATATATATCTTAAATTAAAGCTAATGTAATATACTTTAATTTGAAAAAAAAAAATTTGACCTCTGGACTTGTCTTCATGGTGAAAACGGCTACCGAATGCTATTTTTGTGTGAAAATTTTCGATTTTATAATTTACATTTTTTACTTTAAAGTGCTATAACTTTTTAAAAAATGTATGGATCAATACAATTTTTTCATGAGAAGTAGTATTTATATACATCTTTCATTGGATATACTTTTTTTTTTTTGAATTGGACCATTTCTCTATGTACGAGGAGGGTTCAAATCTAAAAAACCCAGCACAGGGGGGTCGCCGCACAGTTGTGACGTGACATATTTGGATCAAGTATAATGATATCTGACAGTAATTAAAATCACTATCATAAAAAACGCTTCAACACAAATCTTTAGATAGTGTTTAATTAAAAAAAATTGGTGGATTATTCCAAAAGCAACATGATCTGCTAGTTAGTTATTAATATCCTGATTCAGATAAAGTATATCTAATGAAAAAGGGATTATTAAAAATTATTATTTCTCATAAAAAAATTTTGTTAATCCATACACTTTTCAATAAGTTATAGCATTATAAAGTTAAAAATAAAAAAATAAAATCGAGAATTTTCATACAAAAATAGCATTTGGTAGCCATTTTCACCGTGAAGACAAAATAAAGTCCGAAATTTATTATTTTGCATAATAAACTANGTTTTCACCATGAAGACAAGTCCAGAGGTCAAATTTTTTTTTTTCAAATTAAAGTACATTACATTAGCTTTAATTTAAGATATATATAAAAGTGTCAGACCTTCCGGAACATTTTCAAAAGTTAAGTTGAAAAAGTTAATTTTTTGTAAAAAAGTTGTTTTAAATTAAATCCCCTCCTGTGGGCAGTTAAAGGGTCGGATATAACAAAAAAATATACCAAATGAAAGGTAATGATATCATGCATCTATATAAAAAAAATTATATTGATATGTTCATTTTTAAAAAATTTATGACAGTTTTTAGTAAAAAAAATTGAAAAATTAGCGATTTTTAAATTTGTAAAAATTTGTAATTTTTTTGGAG
>NW_026099575.1:41007689-41051532 GCF_025091365.1 Daktulosphaira vitifoliae | reverse complement strand
TAGAAAGTAGAACTTTTTCAACTTAAATTTTGAAAGTGTTCCGGAAAGTCTGACACTTTTATATATATCTTAAATTAAAGCTAATGTAATGTACTTTATTATGCAAAATAATAAATTTCGGACTTTATTTTGTCTTCACGGTGAAAATGGCTACCAAATGCTATTTTTGTATGAAAATTCTCGATTTTATTTTTTTATTTTTAACTATAATGCTATAACTTATTTAAAAGTGTATGGAACAACATAATTTTTTTATGAGAAATAATATTTTTTAATAATCTGTTTTTCATACGACATACTTTATCTTAATTAGGATATTAATAAGGAACTAGCAGATCATGTTGCTTTTGGATCAATCCACCAATTTTTTAAAATTAAACACTATCTAAAGATTTGTGTCGAAGCATTTTTTTTGATAGTGATTTTAATCACTGTCAGATATCATTATACATGATCCAACTATGCCACGTCACCACTGTGTTGCGACCCCCCTGTGCTGGGTTTTTTTATTTTGATACTTTAAAATAAAATGTAAAAAAATTCAGCTAATCAATTCGATATTATATTTTTAATTGAATCGCGGCACATATTATAAGTACTATGTGCAATAAATTTAATATTAAAGAAATTATGTGGTATCGAAAATGAACAATCTTTCAATTTTTAAAATTTAGTTTTATTATATTCACTAAAAACAGTAGCTACAAATTTTACACAAAATCAAAAAATTGCATCAACATATTTTATTGTGTACAGACTTTTAATAAATGGTACAGTTTTTATTTTTAATCAGTTAAAAATATATATTAAAATAATAAAACTAAACAAAGACATAAAACTTAATCAAAATGTAATATAATTTTAAAAATTATCTTGTAACTTAAGGTTAAATTATTATCGATTTCTGTGCTTCGATTATTAATATCCCAAACAATTATAAAAAGCTTATTATTTTCCCATTATAAGATAACCTGTAAAAATAAAAAAATTTCTATATTTTACATCTTTACATGATTTTAGTTATAATTAAAATCAAAATTTATTTGAACTGAGTTTAGCAATAAATAATTTTATAACAAATTTGAGATGGTTCTCATTTATTGCATCATATATATAAAATTAATAAAATTAGCTTTAATTTGCTTCAAAGTGTTTTCAACATACTTNTTCATTTTAATAATTTTAAATAAAACAATTTTAATAATTCAATTATCAAAGAGTTCAAATTTACCTTTTACCAAGACCAAAAATTAAAAACTAAAAAATATCTAAAATATACATTTCAGAAAATAACTTATTTGTTGTAAAACACAAGAATCCCTTTTTACCAGAAAAATTAAAAATATATAAAAATATTCTCATGGTGCAAATAGAGGGAAGTGGACTTCAAGAGGCTTAGCCCTTCTAAAATTTCAAAAGTATACATTGTTTGGTTGAGAGTGCCTTTAACAAAACCTAGAAGAGTAGTTATCACAAACACCGTTGAGCGCATCAATCGTGTGACAGTTGATCTCTAGCGCCTTTGCTTACCTACCCCCTCAACCATTTAGCACAGCAAATTGACGGCCGTGTATAGTCCACCGTCGTTCCTCAACGAATAATATTGTACGTTTTTAACATGCTTATATTAGTTTCACATGTTTGTTGTTTGTAACTCACCACGCGCCACGTGTTATTATTTTCGCGTATCCCGTCGTCTATGGCCTTGATAATAGACGGTCGTAACTAGTGATGGGAAATATCGAATAGTAACTATCGAACTAATCGATAGTTACACAATATATTCGAATAGTTTATTTAAATATATTTTATATTACGATTTTAAAATATTCGAAAATGCCCATCACTAGACGTACGCATTCACCTCTCCCCGCTCACCACTCACCATCAACAATATTTTCCTGTATAATATTATTTTTGGTTTTCGTACCCGAACACGCGTACCTGTCATCAATTATATATGTATATAAACATAGTTTTATTTTGACTGACCAATACCGACCGCGTGCCATACGCCTTACGTACATATATTTATATATTCCTAATAGATATTACATGTATTCTAATTACTATTAAAAATATATATTAACACGCTTTATTTTAATTAAGAGATATAAAGTGTATTCATTCCGATAACAAGGAATGATTACCGTATCGTCATTTTTCGTCACTACCTCCACGTTCCGGGAGTACGCTCCTGCTGCTTTCCTTGGATGTGGTAGCCGTTACTCAGACTCCCTCACCGGAATCGAACCCTGATTCCCCTTTACCAGTTACAACCATGATATTGATAGTATAACATGAAACTACAAAGTGAAAAATAAATATAGTTTAAAAGTGTGTTTTTTTAAACTATATTTATTCTTTCTATACAGAACAAACGCATCTGTCTATTGTTTGTTGTTATTGTTCCACCATAGTTTGCCATATATTTTATTGTTTTTTACACATCCTGTTGTGCCCTGTCCGTTACTGAAGTATTTACTTCTTAAGCGTCTACTCGTGTAGTCATCAATTCTTTTATATCTTCAACATTTTAACGCAAAGCATACATACAGTCCACTTCTCACCGTCGTTATTCATCATTTATATATTCTATTTTATACAGCTAAATCTTTAATTGTTTGTCGTATTTTATATATTTTCTATTTATTCATAGATGTTCTGTCAGTAATTTTAGTAATAAAGACACTGCCAAACGCTCTTTAATTTTTAAATTACTTATCGCAGAACTTATAATATATTTGTTTTATTATTTTTATATAATTATTGTCTACACGTTATTTATTGGATGTGCGGTAGGCCGAAATTCACCCAGGTGACCTTCTCACTCGGTCATATAGCGATTTTAAACAGGCTTAAGACAAGACGGCATTCTAATGTGGTGCACAACTAGCTATTCTACGGTTTAAGCTACTTTTTACTAACATACATATTATTAAAAGCTTCTCCAAAAACGTGTTGAAATTATGTATATACTTTTTTTTTTTCATTATTATTCCTAAAACTTTTGAATTTGTGTTATAAGATTCCCTATAGCAATAAATGTAAAAAATAAAACTGAATTGGACCCTGGTAGCCTACGCCGGGTATGATATCTTATTGATTGAAACAGGGCAGCTATACTTGAATATTGAAAAGCTTCAGGGTCTGGGCTTATTATATCTGGCCCGATATGGTCGGAGATTTATAAAATATATTAATGGGAGGTACGCGTTTTTTCAAAGATACAAAAGCCTTCTACGACAGGTTATTACAATTCAAATTTTATAACTTATAATTCCTATACCAATAAGTATAATTTTATAATGGTGGATTAATACTCTCATGATAATGATAAAATTGCATAAGTATCTGTTATAACCATTATAACATTTAGGTTTTTTTTGGTTACCTCTAGTTATATATTATTTTTTAATTATTAGCTAAGTAATACTTTTTAGGTTCATCCCTTAGGCATTGTAAGAACTTTGTTTCTTTAAGTGGGAACACATATTTTTAATTTAATAAAATATTTGAGGTTTTATTTTAATATTAAATAGCATTTGAAATTTTACACATAACATTATTCGTTATAAAATTTAAAAGCTTCAAATATTAACTCAAAAATTTAATATTAAAATTTGTATTAATTTTACTATGATGTTTTAATTTCTTTTTTCATCTGTTATCACATTACATCAGCTCTTACTGAACTAATTTCTTTCAATGATACGTCAAAAGATCATAAATCGTATCTAGCCGAAAACATTACCCTCAAAAAATTCCTTCGTTCCCCGTAAATGAGGAAATCCCCCAAAAAATACAAATGTTAAAAAGCAGTAATTTTTAACATTTTTAAAAAAAAATTTCAATTATAGCTGCCATAACATTTTGAAAAATGGATGAATAGAAACAAATGTTTTTTCTTGATACATTAGATATTCACACATCATTATATATAATGATAGAAAAATATTTTTTTGAAAATCTGACCTTTTACCTGTCCACGAAAGATATTTAAAATAGAAACTTTTTCTCATAAAATGAACTTTTGAAAATGTTCCGGAAATACTGATACTTTAATATATATCTTAAGCTAAGGCTAATGTAATGTAGTGTAATTTGAAAAAAAAATTGTCTCCACAACTTATCTTCTGTGTACAAATGGCTGCCATAGTTAGATGTATTAAAATTCATAATTTAAAATTTTTACTTTAAAATGCTATAACTCTTCGAAAAATGTATAAAAGAATAGAATATAACGCTATAAGTATATTATAACTGTTATATTGGTTTGATAGACATCGCAAGACTAAAATAAATTTATCATACTGCACTGCAATGTACACTTATCATATACATAAATAAAAATCCAGCATTAAAATTAATCACTATCTACAGATTCGCATTAAAGCATTTCTTATCATAGTGATTTTAATCACTGTCAAATATCATCTATACTTGTCCAACTTTGCCACGTTCATTCTGTGCCGCGACCCCACTGTGCAAATGCTTTTTAGTAACATGTTGCTACATATAATTTCTAAAAAAAATGATTTTTAGTTTCCCCAGCATTTAGCAATGAATTTTTACAATTATAATTAAATTTTATAATACGCTCAATTGATTAGATATATTATTTAAGTTATATTACGTAACATATGTTTTAGGGACCCAGTATTTCCGGAACATTTTTAAAAGTTAAGTTGAAAAATATACTTAAGCCATATACTTCCCTCAGGGGTGTATATGGTTTACATATACGATGGGTATGAAGAATCCAGGGTTCAAGCTTTAGTGGCGGATATTATCGGCAGAAGATTCCAATGATTCGAACAACTACCGAAATAAGGAGTTAACTCTGAAAACCAACGCAAGAGGAGGGTAATGACTTGTCCTGTATGTGAGAAATCACCTAAACAGACTTATTTTGATTTGTTAATTTTTCAAAAAGTTACAGAAGTTTTAAGAAAAAAAGTAAAAAATTTACAAATTAAAAAAAATTGAAAAAATGTCGAAAATTAGCGATTTTTAAATTTGTGATTTTTTTTAATTTCCACTATTTATAGGGAACGAGGAAATTTTTTCAATTTTTAAGGAAAATGTCTTCAATTAGATAAAATTTGTGATCTTTTGATGTACTGTTGAAAGAAATAGGATCGTTGAGAGCTGAAAAAGAACTGCTACGTTGCTATTGTGATAAATTACACAAAAAAAAAAAATCATGGTAAAATTTATCCCTGATTAGATAAAGCTGAGAGCTCTGCATCGAAGATAAAATGAATGTTACTAAAGCATACCTTGTTTATTCTTCTGAACAATGTTACATTTTAATTTCTCCGAAAATGTTTTGTGAAAGGAGAAAAATTGAAGTGTTGTTTTAAAATTTTGGTAAAGAAAATTATCCGTCTGTAATNTAAAATTTTGGTAAAGAAAATTATCCGTCTGTAATTTTTTTGTGAGTGTTTGAATATTTTTAATTTTATTCTCCAACTGAGTTATAATTTTTTCACATTCGGTATGGTCGTATATATTAGGGTTTTTCACTCCAGTCTCGAAGTGAATTAAATTAAATTCCATAACACGAGCACATCTCCAATATATTTGATTAATGAATCCTGAATCAAATTTATCAATTTGTTGATTCTTAGCTATTTCTTTTATTCCCCATAACAAATTTTTAGTGGATTCCATGTGATCACAAACGCTACGTGGTAAAAAGTATATCGTAATTCAGTCATGAATAGCTTTTGTTAAATCTTCAACTATAGGTATTAGTTTTTTCATATGATACACGACTCTAGTAATTATTTTGCTTTCGTCAATACAATTACCAAAAATTATTTTGTTCAATAAAAGTGCAAATTTAGCAACACAAATGTAATATGGATAAACTGTTGCAGCTATAATTTGGCGTTGGAATGATTCTACACAGTCAACATCAAATGTGTGTTTAATCATGTCAAACAACACTTCCATGTTTGGATAATTTCCATTTTCTAGTTTTTCATTAATTGGAACTTCAATTATTTCACTAAATTTAGATCTATTATTTATATCAAATAAATAGGAAAACAACATGGATTTCGGGTGATAGCGAGTAATCTGTAAATCATCTTCAATCNGGGTGATAACGAGTAATTATCTGTAAATCATCTTGAATTTTTATTTTAAAACGATATCTTAAATCAACTTCAGTGTCATTAACTACATTCATTGTTAGTTCAATGTTACTTTCATCGAATAAGGTTTTAATAGTTTCAATATTTGGTGGTAACATATCATTAATAAACACATTATCGTAATTATTTTCATCTACTAATTGTCCTTGAATGACCATATCAGGGAAATTCATTTGTTTACCTTCATAACATGCGTCTAAAATGTTTTGTTTCAGTTGTTCAAATAATATCGGATAAATTTTCTTAAATTCGTCTATAAAAATTTCTCGATCACTTAATTCTCTAGTTTGAACTGTTACGTTTTGATACGTTTGTAATAATAAGGTATTCGAAAGATTATTCAAATAAAAATTTGTATATAATAATCCTTGCGAGTTTTTAAATGGATTTGGAATTTTTTTTTTATTTTTGAAATTATGTTCATCATCTATCACTTTAATCATATTTTGTACAATTGGACCCAACGTTTGAAGACCCTTGGCAAATTTTTTAATTAAAATATGATTGGGTGTATCTACTGGTACAATTTTGTTGAAATATATTACTTTGGTGTTCAAATTGTAAAGTATATACTTACTATAATAGCAATCGAGATTTATTTCACCTGAAATAATACTATGTACACTAAATAGTATTAAAAAGCACAATAATGAAAATTGACTTATCATTATAAAAATGTTAAAATCAAATATATAACAAGCAAGAAACTAAAAACTTTAAATTTAATTATGAAAAATTTAATATTTTCCTTCTTATATACTATATTTATTACCTCCATTAAAATGTATTTATAAAATTGGTTAAAATATTTGTTTAATAATTCAACTTAATATTAATAAATCAATGTATTTTTCAATGTTTACTTAGTGTTATTCATAATGATATTTTTATCTTAAAAAATATATTGATAAAATAGAATAAGCATTTCTTAATTTGCGAGTTCCTTTATCTATGATTTGTGTTTCGAATATTTGTATCATTAAAATTTCGAACAAACTATATAAATTTGGTGTCTTTTGTGGCATTTATACAATTTTTTGATAAATAAGAATATTTGTTAAGATTTTCCTCATAACAATATATAGTTTATTTCTTAACCTTATAGATTAAAAACTAATATAATAACTAATATAATAAATTATATTATGTAATCGATCTTCCGATAAATTGATTAATTAATAAGCAACAATGTATTTGTAATTCTATATTTAATTTTACAGTTTTCTTTTCAGAATTTTATAATCTATATTAAATAACATTTATAATAAGCAAATATGATATTTATAGTTGATTTTAATAATCNACATTTATAATAAGCAAATATGATATTTATAGTTAATTTTAATAAACCGTTTTATAAACGATCCTTGTTGATGTCATTAAACATGTCATTGATACGTGGACTAAACAAATTTAAACAAAGATGTAATTGTAAATAATATATAATAGTAAGAAATAGGATGTATAAATGTATTATTTATTTAAGAAGATAAATAATTATATAAATGTCATAATGGGCAACCGTCAGACAATACATCCAATGATGTAACATACAGAATATAAGATAGTGTGTTCGAAGTTTCTAGTAAGCTTTAAATCACATTCAATCCACTGTAAATAATACATAATGTATTAGATAGTAAAATTAAAAGTGAAACTGACCGTTAACGGAGCTATAGATGTCTTAGGTTACAAACGTTACATTAAAGCAGTCATTTGCATCAGATAATCAACTTCGGCGGTGCAGCAGTGTATACCGTATACTTGTTTGCGTATTACTTCTTCAGATCCCACACAACATTATAAGCAACAGCTGGGCATGAGATTGAGTGCGCCAACTGCCTCTCCGCATAAATATTGCATTGAATCTTTTTATAAACTTTATTATTATTAACTTTAAACATTAATTTTAAATATGTTAACTATAAATATTAGATGTAATAAAGTGATATGTTATAATTATAAGTGTCATTATTTAAAAATAAAGAAACATTTCAAAATAACCGTTTCAAATGGCGCCCCACTGAAAGCTCAAATTTCCAAAAATAATCCAATAATATATTCAATTCGACCACAAGAATGCCTCATCAAAGCAATTAGTGCGATATTATCATGGACATAGTTATGGAAAAAATGGAACAACTTGACAGAAATTTTTCAAAAGTAAACAAATAGCATTTAAAACCAAAAAATTCGTGATCTAGAAAACACAAACTGTCAACAATATGAGTTACTCAGACAATTCATCAATGATGACACGGATTTAAAATAAATAATTGAGATCGCTCAATAAAATAAAAATATCAATAATCTAAAAGAGAGCAATACCATTGATATAGAACCACAATCAACAAGTTCGCAACACCACTCTTTTATGGTGAAAACGATGAGATATAACTGAATGTGTTTTTAAAAGATGTAAATATTTATCTGTAGCATAAAAATATTTCACAAGCAGATAGGATGATTGATATTAAAGAATAATAGAGGGAATGCAATAAAAAGGCAATATCCAAAAAATTATAAAAAAAAAAAACAAAATTTCTCAACTCAATCTCCCCAATGTAATTTCACTAGTTATTTCTTTTATTTGTGCATCTGTTTTTTAATTTAACTTTGTTTATTCGTACAATTTATTTGCTTTTTTATTTTATCATGTAGATAGTCCTGAATAACGAATTGTACTTTAAAAAAAAAATTTAAATGTTAATTCTTATTACTAATTGTTATGCAATATTAATACATTGTATTGTAAGCTATATAAAAAAAAATAATAGAATCAAAATCCTAGAATACCTACATTACTAACAAATGGCTTTAAAAAGCTATAAAGGTTTTTTGAAGAAGCTTGATTTTTGGAAAATTTTCAAAAGTTTAATTGAAAAAATTAACTCTACTTTTACATGTTAAAAGCTTCAAATTTCAAGTTTACAAACTTATTTTTTTCACCTAATTAAATAACCAACATCGATAAATTTGGGTACCTGATTTAATTTATTTTTGATATACTTGTATTTTACAGGCAAGTGTCCTCACCAATAAGAAAACATAAATAAAATATAACAAACAATAACAATATTTTATACGATATTTAGATCATAGTGTTTCATTGACTCCTCTCAATGCTGTATTACCTTTCTTAGTTTTCGTTTGCACGGTTTGTAAACTAATAACACCAATTTATCAACGCAGCTAGTTAATGTATGTCAACGATACTGGATATAACGTACAACTTGCGATTTATTACAATATTTTAAAATACATTACATTTTCAGATTATATAATCTCATGAAAAACTTAGTAAGTTCTCGCACCGCTTGCTACAATACGGTTATGTTTATTGGACCACCACTGGCGACTAACTGACAATTTTAAGTTATACTTATTAAGACTACATTAGTTAATAACAACTAAACAGTAATCAGATATCTATATAACGTATACCGAAAGGCACGAACAGAAGTAGACAATATGACTTCGATTTAAAAAAATACATTTCTATTGGATCCTTTTATTTTAAAAATAAAAATTGTAAATAAGTAAAAATATATATTAAGTTAAAAATAAAAAAAATGTATTTATCAAAATTTGACGAATTTAACTATTGTAATTCTGAATATGCTAAAGTTTTCATGTATTGCTGCATTTTTTAAAATATTGTTAGATGTATTCATGTTTTCAGTTAAATTCTGACGTTTCAGGCTCATTGCAGAGCCTAACTTTGGAAAGATAGTTACAGGTTAGAAATTGGTAACTACGAGGTGATTGTTTTAACGCTAGCTAATCGATTTATCGATTTATCAATTATTAATTAGTGTTTTAATTCATATCTTATATATTATAAGGATGACAACTAATTTTTTAAATGGTGACTAGCGTGGAGGCGGCTTTAGAATATTTGCTATTTAAATCGAATAACGTCTGTGAGAAATAACACAATAGAATTCGAGTGATTATTGTGAAACATCATCTATCGCGACCTTCATTTATCATAAACTGGTCGATAACAACTTTTGAACCAGAACTTGATTAATAATTTCCGAAATAATTGGTCAGAAGTTGTTATCGACCAGTCATTTTCTTAACTACATATTTTTCTATTTTATAAGTTAGTTAACAATATATTGTTGTGAACTGGCTCTTTGCTGTCTAATTGTAATTGTGTAATTTAATAGTATATATTAACCGTGAGAACGGAAGCCCCTTTTTTTTATTCTTATACATAAAGTATTAACCAGGCAAGCATCTAGTTCTTCTAGAACATTCGATGCTTGCTCAGTCCTTTTCAATGTATAGGGCCTACGGCCGCCGTCGTCTGAGGCGATGCGCCAATAATCATTAGCTACTCGTTCAAGAGTCACATAGTTCATAGGGTCGAACTTGGACAACTCTTTACTGAATCACTTTCATTGAATCTTTTATGTTAATTCACTCACTAAATCTTTGTATTATTAAGTATTAACTTGTTAAAGTCGTTAAGTTATTTATACTAAGCAAGTGTAAATATATATTTAAATATAATAAATAGCAACTAAAATTTAAACGCATTATCTTTTCATTTTGTCTACAGCACCAATCAGGTCACAACAATATATTGACATAAAAATAAAAGTAATTAATAACCAAGTAATCAAGAAATGAATGAATCTAAAACATACGTAAAATAATTATCCTAACATATTTGTTATTTTAAGAGAAATCGCGTGGCTAGTGTTACAAAAATCACCGTGATTTCTATCGAATTATATTAATAATAATTCAAATTCGATTAATTGTATTTAAGCAATTTACAACGATGGTACTGATAATCAGTTGATTATCACTATAAAAAAAAGAATTAAAAAAGATAAGCCGACAGTATAGTTACACACTGAAACTACCGCTTCAAAAATGGACTCTGCAATGAATTCGTAACATTAGCACATAACTAAACATATTTTTCATTTAATAATATTTTAAATATTATAATTCTTTAGAAAATGTTAACAGATTTAAAGTCGACAACAAGGTCCTTGTCGCTTCGTTATACACGAGATTGCTTGGGTTTTTTTTTATATAATAAATTAACTTAATAATTAACGACCACTGGTATCTATCATCTGAACTAGTGTCAACTACATCATTGTACCGTTAGTCATGTCAAAAGTTGGATTTATAACATATACAATAAGAAAGAGATTCATACTATAATGTACAGTTATATAATTATAACGAAGAAATTATTTCTTAACATAATTCATTCTTCAAGTTGTCTGCATTATTATTTTTATTAATATATATAAAATTAGAACAAATATTCGTTGATATTTAAATCGTAATTATCACTTCTTAGAATTATAATACGTTACAAGAGTTTTTCTGACTCTTCGTCTGATTTTTTCTTTAATAATCCTTTTAATTTTTTTTGTGTTGATACTATAACATCATTTGTCATTATCTTCATCACTTTAATCGTCTACAAAAAAAAAAAATACATTTTTTGTATTTTATTTATATTTTTAAGCATAACTATTTACGAAAAAAATAAATTGAAATCAATACGTTGCCATCGGACATTACAAATTTTTAAAAATCATTGTATACGAAAATTTAGATTTTTTTTTATTTAACAAAGAACTTTTGTTGTAATTATGTACATGTTTTTAACCAAGTATTTTCGAAATTATATTTTATAGTAATTACATGTGTATCAAATATAATTTTAAATCGACTAATTATTAGTCGAATTATATTATCATTTTTGTCTAGTATCAAAGTGGTTGAAATAATCGCTGACTACTGTAACTATATAATACTCACTGAGAGTGGTACATCTTCTTTTAAATAATGTCGATATTTTTGCGAACAAGCCGTAACAGCTGCTAGGCAAGCATTCATACCACCTATATTCTTCATAGCACTTTTTTTTAACATATTACAGATATATTCAGACATGTCTTTATCAATTTCGACTTCACTTAATATATTATATTCCAGTTTTGCTCTATATCCTCTACATCTTTCGTTAAATTTGGATTCTAATGAAGCTAAAAATTACATTGAATTAAAAGAGATAATTTTTAATTTATTATGAAATAAATATATTTACAAAAAGTTCCTTTCACGTATTTTAATAAATTAAAACCTTGTAGGCATTTTGCCAGTTCTCTTCTTGCATTGTGTTCTTTAAGTACTAATTTCTCAGAAAAGTTTAATTCGTCCATTAATGTTGTAGTTTTTTTAATGATAACCTTTTAATATAAAAATACAATAATTATTTTAGACGCTCCATAATTTGAGTTTATATGGTTCGACAAAAATAAACATAATATTTAAATGTAAATTAATAAAATAAAATTTTACATAATATTTATAAACTTAATTTAGATTATCAATATTTGAAAAAATAAAATGAATTAAACACACCACTAAATGAATATTCAATAAATGTTTAATGATTCATTCAAATTTGCTTAATTATCTGTAAAATTTATTACGATTATTCAAATCTAATACTTTTAAAAAGTATATAAATTTATAACTCGTTACAGAATTTTTATCAGATTTAGATGGTTAAATTTATTACAGTCTAAATATTTTTTAATGCTTTGAAAGGTTACAAATATCATAAAAAATAATCGAATGTATTGGCCACAACGAAAAATTTGTAACCTTCATGACGCATTAAAAAATACAAAATGAGGGTCGCCAACCCACTGGGTGAGACAATGTACTGTCAGACGACAGTAGAATTTTACAAAAAATAAAATATTGTATACTGAAAGTAATAAAACCTATTAACTATAAACTAGGGGGAGTTGATTTTTGAAAAGAAAAAATACACGAGTGGATTGAAGATGGAACACACAAAAAAAATAGAATGATAGTTAAGTTAAATGAAAGGGACTTTTTGAAAAAAAAAAAATTAAGTTAATAAGAAGCAAAAAACCGAACGGTCAAAACCTCGTCTACAAATTAAAGGGAACAAAAGATACGATGAACGTCTTCGAGTGCCCACTGGCTATTAATCACGTCTCAAGTAAGCTACTGGTTTTAAGCAGTTAGACTTAACTTGCAAGACGTTGGGACACTCAGAAATAAAATGCACTACGTCACCCCACATTGTAGTAATAATATGTACACGCATCACCACATATGATATAATTTAAAACTTTTATAAAAAAAATTACAAAAAATGCATATAACATGACAGGTGGTCTTGTAACACGCCTGCCATGTTGACGGACTTAAAAAAAATTATGGACACCTACAATAAAATAAATTCGTCACTCGTGCATATGGCACGGCGCACTAAAAAAAAATAATCTGGCTCAAAGTATTAAAAACATTATACATTACCAGCCCCAAAGGGCTAAAGAAACTGGAGGCAGGCTCAACCGACCCCGTAAATACAAAAGATAATTATATTATAAATTACAGAAGCGGACACTCACGAAAAAATATACATAAAAACTACGATGTTGCGGCGCACACACAAAACAAAAAAAAATCACGCTAAGGACGAAAACTTACACAACCAGTTCCGAGTATGGTTAATTTTCAACAAAATGTCCGGCGGTCCAATGGCGACAACACGACTAGCCTTTAGGGTAGGGCTCAACAAATTTTACTACCCGGTGCCGGAAATTATTAAGAACAATTCGAATCATAAAACGACAATGTAGTTGATGAGCAGTGCAAATGACGTTCATGAGAGGAAAGGAGCGGGTTGAATGTACACACAAATGATGCCCATGAGCCGGTCTGAAGTAGTACACAGCTGACTATCTCGCACGCGCACAAACAAATCACAACACCTTATCAGAATTATTTAAATGATAAGTGCCGTCGCAAAACGCATTCGACTCAGCCAAGATAATTTAGAACGCACGCACACACATATATATATATACAAATACACCAAAATGAAGAGGTACCATTTGTTACGTTACAATATGCTACTAGAAAAAATCCTGAGTACATAGTAAGGATTAATAAAATTAAACAATCATTTTTTTTATTTTTAGACTATTATAGTTATTTTGAGATCTTATTCTTAGGACATTTATAATATACAGAGAGATTTCTTTTTAACCACTAAATTTCTTTTAAAATATTAATAATTTTGACAGTTTTTTATTGTTTTGTTTAGTATTCTTTATTTATTGATTTATTCGTGGTTAAATATTTTCATGGTCTATTCCGTATAGGGTATCAATTTTTATTAATGCTAACATACATATTTTAATATATATATATTACATATATTAATATAATATATATATATATATTTAAAAAATAAAAATCAAACTATGTCCATAACAATTTTTCAACCAATATTTTAAAAGTCATAACCATAATTAAATGTGAATTGGAAGTGTGGTACTTGTTACAAAATTTTTTATTATTATACACCTGCCGCGTTCGTTCTTCTTCCAAGTTCAAAGCCCCCCAAAATAATTTTTTAAAGTTGTTATCGATCAATAATATTCTTAACTGGATCATTTTGTAAAATTTAGACTAGTAAAATAAAAGCTGCAATTAAAAAAATAAAGTTAGTACCTTTATACGGAATAAGAAATGGCCTAAAAAATATTTAAGCATCTATAAATTAAAAGTTAAATAGTTTTATATTAAGAAAAAAAATTATTATTATTATAAAATTAATCTAATAGTCAACTAAAAACCAATTATCCTATAAAAGTTAAGTTAAAGTTAACTTAATTAATTGATTTAATTTTATTACAAAAAAACTTACAAAAATTGTTATTAAAAATATAAACTTCATTTTACTTTTTAAACTGATTAATATCTATAATATTGAGAGCAAAATAATTTATGCACTTTCATACATACAAGACTTTATATATATTAAATGTAATGAAATATATTCTCATAAATAACATTTAATAATGCAATGAAGTATGAAAAAATTTATTTGTAGACAACCTTTATATATATATGATATATAGTCTTAGTGTAAATTAACTGAAAAAATATGAATTCACGTTAATAGAATTTAAAAAAAATGGTTCTTAAAGTTGCAGTCTTTATTTTTGTACCAAGATCTATTTTAGTAATCTATTCAAATCAATTAATTTGGTCTTTTAAATTTTTTTTCGTAGTATTTGCATTATGGAAATGAACTATTGTAAAATGGCGTCCAGCACATTCTGCCATACTTTATAACTTTTGTCATGTATATACTTTGCAAAATATATGTTTTTAATAATTATTTAACCTTAGGACTTTAATAATATTATAATCCATAATAGTTTTTTATTTTAAAGAATAATGATAATTTTCTTTTAAATTCACAAAAAATCTAAAAAATTTCAAGATATTTTGTAGAACAGATTTTAAAAATGTATGAATCTGATACAAGATCTCATACAAGATTGTATTCATACATGTATGTACAATCCAAATCAAATGTAACTCCTACTCTCACTATAACTTCTATAATCAATCTAACTTTTTCTGTTAACTCTTTTTTTCTTATTATATTAATCTTTTAGTTATAATACAATTCAGAAGATTGTTTAGAATTAACATAAATTATATTATAATTATTAATTCATCATTTTTAAAAACACATAATTCATTATAGTTTTTAATTTATTAAAAAAAATGTTTGTTTTTAGATCTGTATTATTGTCATTTTTATTTAAAAAATAAAATGTAATTGTGTATATTTATATATTTCATGAAATGCTAATTTCGATGTAATTTTAATAGGGGAATTGACAAAAAATTTATAAATAATTTTTTTTGTATGAATGAATGTTGATATTATGTGATTTTCCATTGGAATCAATTATATTATGGTACCGTTAGTATGGTTGAAAAAACGATCATTAAAATAAATCATAACTTTACTAATGATATATCAAAAGAATTAAAAGAGTTTTATTTTATTGACGTCATTTTTTTTTTATAAATCATAGGACAATATAATGTAATGGTTTTCAAACTATAAAATAAGAAATGATGTAAGTTATTAGTTATTAGATTGCTCAAGTGTGTTTTACAATACATATAATGATATTGTGAAAATTAATTTAAAAAACAGAAACATATTATTAGTAATGATTTTCATTGTAGTTGAGAGTAGGGTAAAGTGACGCCTGTAGCAAGAAGGTCTTCTTGGATTTAAAAAAATATAGTTAAGTTTGAGTAATTATTTTGCAAGTATTTAGAAATATATAAATCAATCAATTATTTAAATGAACAAATAATTTTGTGTGAAATCACACTTATACCTTTTTACAAAAATAATTTATAGAGTAATAAACCTCTTAATTGATAATTTTTTATTGGCATCAATTAGTTCAATGTTTTTTCTCAATTTATCAATTATGAAATATTTTTTATGTTTATCACTTATACTTAATATAGGTGTCTTCAAGTTATTGTGGTGAAAAATTTAAATGAGCTTATAATTAATTAATCTTAAGCTTAAATTGAATTTCTTAATTCATTTATTCAACTTTCAACGTATTCAATTAAAACTTAAGAATGTCAACTCAAACCACCCTCTCCTAATTATAATTTTATTGATATGTTTTAATTAAGTATAAGTGAAACTCATTCTCTACTACTATTAATGATTGTAGGAGGAGTCAAAGTTAGTTATTTATCTCTGATAACTCGAATTTCTTCAATAATTTACTAGTAATTATAATGATTTTTAAAGTAAAATAGTGTATAAACTATATTTTGCTTTAATAAAATTCATTTTGAAAATAAAATAAAAATACAATTTTTTTTTAAACTAATTAAAAAGTGCATCTAACTAAAAAAATCTGCTTTGTTTTTTATACAGTTTGAGAGATTTAATAAGAATTTAACTTCCCATTTTTTCTTTAAATAATGATTTTGTCTTAAAAATATATACAGTAAAATATTATTTATTTTAAAGAGCTATGATAAATATTGATTTTAAATAAAAAACATGTATGTTTGGGATACTTAAAGATGTGACTTTTAAAAGTTAAATGGAAAACTTTACTTATTTTTTTACAAATAATGAAGGAATAGTTTATTAAAAATTTAACTGTATAGTGATCTATTTTGTTTTGTACTATTACTTTATCATACTTTATAATAATTTTTAGTTATAACGAGGATTACAAATTGTTGTAAAATTCTTATGTCTAAGTTGTGATAAAATAGTGTAGATAATCACTACTAATAAATAACTATTTCGGAATCCTTAAATGCTAATATCTTATAAAGCAATAGGGCAAAACTAGTTCTCAACAAGTCAAAATTGTATTTAATCTATTACCAAAAAAATAAATAATCGGTTATTATTTACTTTTTTAGCAATTTATCAATTATGTGTACCTTAGGAAATAAATTACTATTTCAATAAACTTGATATTTACTGTGAATTATAAAAATAAATCAAATTTTAATATATATATTCCTATAAAAATATTGTAATTTGATAAAAATAAGGGAATGGGCAGTAATTTAAGTAAATCAAACTGTATTAGAATGCAGTTTTTACTCTATATAATAAAACAATAATAATTTTTTTTAGAGTTTCAAACTCGAATATTCTGATACATTTAGGATATCGTAACAAATAAAATTTTAGTGTAGGGTATATATTTTTAATTTTTATTATAATAATTATTATTAAAGTTTTAAGCAAATACACAAGATACTTAATTAATTTTGCCTTTTAAACATCACATATCGATACACAAAATCAATCTTTTTCTTCTTCTTCATCCTCGCCTTAATCCCAACTACTTGGGATCGGCCACCCTTATCCTAAACTTCCACTGGACACGATTCCCACATCATCTATGCTCGCTCAATCAAAATACACAAAATCCAATAATTTATGGAAAGTTTTTTTAAATAATTGTTTTACAGATCATTTTTTTAAAGTTGATGAATCATTGAAAGGTTTCTAGTTTTCAAATATAAATTTCGTTAAAATTACTTTAATTTAATGTAAGTGTTGGTTTTTCAGACATTCCAGAAATTTTCTTTCATAATCTATCTGTACTTAGGTTTTTTCATAAAAAAACACCATAAAAAAGCTTATTGTCATTACTATACTATATTAAAAGATGATTTGGATCAGTGTATTTTTTAAAAAGATATAACAAAATTAAAAAATTATTGCATTTTACAGAAATTTTTGCGATTTTTGTTAAATAAATAAATCATAGGAAAATTCTAGCACAGTAGAATGCGGCTTAGTTGGGACATTATATGACTGTAATTAAAATTACTATCATAAAAAACGCTACAATGAAAATCTGTATATAGTATTTAATTCTTAAAATTAGAATTAGAAGAAATTGTTGAATTAATCCAAAAGCAACATAAACTACTATTTCCCTAATTATATCCTGATTATACATTTTATAATTTATTAGTATAACACATTATTAATTGTAATTTTCATGGAAAAATTATAAACGTTATAAAGTTAGTTAAAGTTTTTATTCACTTATAATATGTAACATAAGCTTTGATTTAGTGTATATTAAATGGACATAGTATTTTCGGAACATTTTCAAAGGTTCAGTTAAAGAAGTTATAATTTTTATAAGTATTATTTAAGTTTTATACCTCCCCCTATATAAGGGACAATGGTTAAATTTTTAAAAAAAAAGTGTGCTGTATGAAAGAAATACATATATAAAGTACTTGCAAAAAAACTGTATTGAGCCATAAATGTTTCAAAAAGTTATAGCAATTTAAAGTTAAAAATGTAAAGTCTAATATCAAGAATTTCAATACAAAAAGCTGCATTTAATTATTAACACTAATAATTCATTTCAATTATTCGTAGTTTCAACCTACACATGAAATTCATTGAAATTATTTTTAAAAATAATATATTCCGTTGACGTAGTAATCTAATACTTGTATTTATGAAATAAAGATATTATTTGCACAGCTGATTTTAACAGCCAAAAAAATGGATAAGTAAATGCTTAATAATTATATTTGCCATAAAGTTGAAAGAAATTTATAATGTAACTTAGAAACTAAATTATTAGCAAAATAATAATATACTCTATTATAATATAACATACAATACTTCCAATTAGATAAAATTGTTTTTATGAGAAAATGAAAACTTTTTAATAATTATTTAGATTTTAATGATCTACTGTAATTTATTGAAAATATTACAATAATTTTTTTTATTTTATACGAAAGTAAATAAAACAAAAAAATAATTAATAAAGTATACAAAAATTTCATTACTAATTGATATTATCTGTAAACAATTTGTGTATAAAATAACAGAATTATTTTCTTTTATAAAACTGATATACACACAAGTATATTATTGAATAAAATTATCAACATATTTAATAATTCATACTTAGTGTAATTATGCTATGAATTATAAATAAGCAAATTTTAGATTATCAAAATGTATACTGGTGTTTGTATTTATATATAGAATGTCCAACCATTATTGACTACTTTAAATACTAGTTTATGTAGTCAAATTAATTAATCACGATTGAACACTCTGTATAAAGATTTTTATAAATATTAATGACACTTTTAATATGATTATCACTTATAGTAAATTTCAAAAAGGATTAGGTATATTATACTACTAATATTTAAACTGTATCAAAAATCATTATAACATGCAATTTATTATACATGATTTAATAATGAAGTAAAGTTAAAACCGTTTTTTATACTTCTCTAGTAAATTTTACTGCAAAAATTGATAGAACGTATCATCTAACCGATTTTTTTACATCAACCAACATCGACATATTAAAAATGTATATTACTTTCAAAAATATTAATAATTTTTTATTTAATTAAATCAAATTTCAGGTAAAATAGTTACAAGTAATTTTACAAAAATAAATTTTGTAACAAAACATATTTTAAATCGATTCTTGTTTCTTAGATTTCAGGACTACCAAACTATGACAGATTACACGCCACTGAAGTCATCTAGTGAAAATTGACGAAAAATCAAACAAATAGTTTGAAGTAATAACGCTAGATGACGCACGCATAGGAAAAAAAACATAAATGCACACGAAAACGGCTAATTAGTGTGAGGAACCTTTAATTACAAGACATTATAGCGCTAACATTACTACTTTAGAACTTTTAGAACGGCTAACATATGGAAGGTTACTGACTAGTGACTAGTAAACTCCTACACAGAAATAGCGTTATGGGATTGTAAATTAAATAATGACTAATAATCGGAAATTCATAAAATCCTGACAATCTTCTGCACAGACATGCTATTAATTTCTACACATAGAAATAATATTATTTCCCATTGTAATATTAAAGTTTATAATGATTATAATAATATTATATTACATAAGTTTCAATAAAACAACTATGATAATTAGTGTTAATTTTTCGTTATTCAACATCATTATACATAATATAAATTTAATGATTTTTACATATAAACACCGTACTATAAAAAGTTAACCATTTAAAAATACACAAGTTATACAGAACTAAAAATTTGTTTCATTTTTTAACTTTCACGTAGTATATTATTTTTTAAGACCTTCAAGGATATTATTCAATAATTATCATCAATGTGTCATTATTTATACAGTATAAATATAGTGGCTAAAATAGATTCTACTAAATTATATGGTACATTAATATTTTTTAAATATTCTTTGAAACAATTTTTTATTTTTATAAAAAAAATTTATTGTTACTGTATGCGAATTTTGTTCTATTATTCTAAAAATAATACTAAGCGTTAAGTCTGAAATAACAACATTTCAAGTGTTTAAAAAAAATTAGATTTTTTCAAAATCCGAAAATAAAATAAAAGTCAAATAAAACACTATTATAAATAACTGTTTATAATGTAAAAAAAATTTATATTTTACGACGTAAATGCATACTTTTTAGTACTATTTAAATTAGAAATAAAAGAATAAATAATAAAGCAACATATATTTAATATTTAAAATTAAACAATAGTAGTAACATTGTAACAGCAAAAATTACTTTTGGTAAATCATAGGAACTGAGGTCTATGAAAAATAATGAAACACTCCAAACAATAAAGCAACCTTATAGTCATTACAATGAGTTTTAGATATTTTTACATCTTTTATAGTGATATACAACATGCATTTAGTATAATTTCCAACAACTGGCAAATACACCCCAACATTTTGATGTTTACAATTATTACCCGAAATTAATTCACGACCATCACCAGTGATCTTTGCCTTCTTTTTAGTTGAAGGTATTTTTTTTTTGTGAACTGACGTTTTTTTTTGTTAGAATAATGTCCGAAAAATCATTTGATAGAGTTGAAAGATCTAATAAATGTGGCATTTTTTATAGCCATATCTAGTTTTCATTTTATTATGTATAAAATATAAAAATTTACAATGCCTGAATTTCTGGCTTAGAAATTTTTAGTTTTCACTAAAAAAATTCAATACATTAATAATGTCATATTTTCTTAAGTTTGAATCATTTTTTAATTGATTGATTTCTAAAAAAAGAAAAAATTGAAAATAAATTATTCATAAATTAGGAAAAAAATGTATTTGTTATGACACGACCCAAGTCGCAATAATGTAGTCGACACTGGTTTTGAGGGTAGAGACCCGTGGGCCGTTTATTAATGAGCAACAACATGTTAGTTTAAAAAAAAAAAAAACCGAAAAGACGAACACATATAATAAATAGAAAAGAGATAGGGGAAGAGAGGGATGGTAAACATTTGGTGAAGATGATAGGAAAGGAGTTATAAGTTATTTGGATTGTGTTAGATTTATTCATATCATTTTATTCCTACCTCTTACCCACTCTGTCCTATTTCTTAATATTACATGAATATAGTGCATGTCTTGCGACTACACTTACCTTGATATCCAAATAGATTCGTAGATAGATGGTGAATTGTGATGTTCCTTGTTGACGTCGAAATTTTAAGTTAATTTAAATAAATTAAAATACTGGTAGAGGGGTAACATACTGAGTTTATTTCTATGATTTTTATTAATTATTTTAACAAATGTATATAAGTCTTATAATTAAAAGTAACGTGAATTTTACATTATTAACCTTTAATATGAAAACGTAAGAGTATGGGGGAATAATAAGTGAGACTGAAAGTGAGAGTAGACGAGTGAGTGAGTGTGCTAATTTTACTAGCCCTTTTATATTAAACTAGTTGGTAAGGTGATGAAGGGAGGCTAGTTTTTCTTAAAAATTTAACTATTTAATCCTGCCGTCTGTTCGGCGCCACAGATACGCTTATGGTAATTAAAAAGATGGACATTAATGTAAACATCGCTCCAAATGAACGATGTATTTGTAAAAAGTAATAAAATAATAGTCGGTCAGAAAATAATTTAAAATTGATAATTATTTATGTGTAAAGATTATTCTAGAAGTTTCTCGAATAATCTCGAAACTTCTATTTTGATTCATAACACACAGTAAGGATAATCTTCTCATAATATCGCGGCACTTTCGCTGGCGTCACGGTGATCCTCAAACGTCAAAAGGTTTGCAGCGTTGATGGCGACGGTGAGCGTGACTCGACGGTTCGTCGAGTCCGGTCGTGCAGCAGGTCCGGAGCCGTTGACAACGGCAAGAAGACTCAACGTATCATTTGCGGGGGGTCGTCGTCGGCTGTGCGCCACTTGCTGGACTTTGCACTGATGTACGCGGGTTGGTCAGTCAAATACTCATAGTAGGCTGATAAAGTCGCAGGGCGTCGTGTATCACGAGACGTCGCGGGGCCGTTTAATTTATGTTTACTGTATAATTTCTTACGGCTCAATTTTATACGCAGGAATAATATGTATTTTCAATCTATATAAATGAATAAATTGAATGATATGATTTTTCAATAAATTTCGAGTTAAATTGGCTAGTTAATAAACAATTGAATATTGATGAGAAAAAAAAAGAAATGTTTATCTACAACTGAGTTCTCATGCCATCCCTTTAATAATAATTATTAATAATTAGTTCAAAACGAGCATTAACATATAAAAAAATACAGGTTAAAATGAAATTCAACAACACAACAGTGAACGAAATTACAGGTGAAACTAGGCAAGAAATATTTCTGAATATCACTATATTATAGAATGCTATAGGATATAACTAATAGTTATTAACTATATTGACACGGCCCGCGTCGCTTCGTTATACACGATGCCCCGCGACTCGTGCCACCTTTATCAGCCGTCGCCCTACTATGAGTATTTGACTGACCAACACCGCGTGTTATACGCTACGGTGCAAAGTCCAGCAAATGCCGCACGGCCGACGACGACCCGCCGCAAATGGTGCGAGAGTCTTCCTCCCGTTGTGAAAGCGACAACGTCGACAGCCGAACCGCACCCGCGCACCGTCGCCTACAACGCTGCTAACCATTTTGCCGTCCAAGGATTACGCCGAACATCGCGTCGTCGACGCCAGCGAAAGTGCCGCGATATTATGCGAAGATTATTATTACTGTGTTTATCTTTTCGGTTTGTTTTATTTTTGTTAACATAATCTGTTGTCGCTCATTTAATAAACGGCCCACGGGTCTCTACCCTCAAAACCAGTGTCGACCACATTTTTGCGACGCAAGTCGTGTCAACTGGCTCCCCGCCGGGGAGCCGGTAGTATAGTGGTAAGTATCCCCGCCTGTCACGCGGGAGACCGGGGTTCGATTCCCCGCCGGGGAGCCAGTTGATAGAAGGTGGTGTTAAACCAAAAATAAATGAGAAAAACTAGTTTTTCTAAGGGCGTCAAGCCGTTTATTAAGAAAAAAACAAGAATTGTAACACCGAAAAAAAAACAAAACAAATCGAGTGCGAACCAAAAGTAACAATCATAACAATACTAAAAATCCGTCGACACAATAAATACAGATGACCGAATTTGCGGTGGCGATTCAACCAAAGTGTTAGGTGTCACGAAGATGACTGACCGGACGTATTATTGCGGCGGGGTATACGACGCTAGGCATTTGTTGGACTTTACACCACGGCGATAACGCGTGTGTGTGACGGTCCGGTTTACAGTTAAGCGGTGGCTGAGAAGGAGCTGACACGACCGCGGGGTGTCAACGTGTGACAACGCCGTGGCCGTGTCAATATTTAAACACCAAGTGTTAAAAAGAAATGATTACTAGGACTTTTATTTAAATGATTAATTATAATAAAATAAAAAATGGCGATTTCAATGAAATGTTGAGTATTCCCCACAAATTTACTGTTAATAGTAAGTTCTTGATCACGTGTCAATCTGAAAAATATAATTTTTGTCATCGGGACAATTTTTTTTTTTTAATTTATAATATGTAACATTTTCCCTGTGGATAGGGGATAAGAATACTTCCACGGATTCTCTGCCGGCGTAAAATTTTTGTCAAATAGTGTGAGGTGTCCTCACGAATCAAACTTAGGCGAATTGTCTTTTCTCGGATGTATGCGGGGAGAACAGGTTTGTCGGACCCCAAGTAGTTGGGATTAAGGCGAGGAAAAACATGAATGTATAGCATGTAACATAAGCATTAATTTGATATATGTTTAAAGGACGCAGTATTTCCGAAACATTTTCAAAATTTAAGTTGAAAAAGTTGACTTTTGTAAAAAAAGATGCTCTTTTGAATCCCCCCTGTGAGTGAATAAAGGGTCGGATTAACAAGAAATTGTTATTAAATGAAAGGGAAATACCTAAGGTTTCAATATAAAAAATAATTATTTTTATTTGTTCATTTTTCAATAGAATATGGTAATTTTTAGAGAAAAAAAAGTCAAAATTTACCGATTTTTAAAATCGTAATTTTATGAGGGATTTTCACCATTTACGGGAAACGAGTGTAAAATTTTTAATTTTTGACAGTAATATCTTCAACTACATACGATTTGTGATATTTTGACGTATCGTTGAGAAAAATTGGTCCAGTGATGCTGAGAAAAATGAATGACAGATATAAAAATGTATACATTATATTTATTCTGTAAGTAATTGAGTGGGTTATAAATAAAAAACCCAGCACAGTGGGGACGTGGCATAGTTGGATCCAGTTTAGATTTAATCAGACAGTGATTAAAATCACTATCATAAGAAACGCTTCGATGCAAATCTGTAGATAGTGTTTAATCATAAGAAATTGATTGATAATTAAAAATGCAACATTAACTTCTATTTCCTTAATTATATTCAGATTAGTAATTCTTAGATTCAAAAATACAATATATATTTTTTAATTATACATTATATATTTTTGATAATTAATAGTTTTCAAATTATTATTGATTTTGATTTTTAATATGCTAAAAGTAATCATTTTTAACCTACTTATTTTTGTTCTTTAAAGTGAAAGTTTATAAAAAAAAAATTCGCAGGTTCACAGAATTGCTATTATCAATGGTAGTAAGGCATATTGTAGTGAGTTTATAAATTCACTACTGACAATATAAAAAGTATATCTATTGATAGTCATAATTGATAATAAACATTCCGTGACTGTGACAATGGCGTCATAAAAAACCAATTAGCTACCTGTATTTGTAATCTTTTGTGTATTATACATGTATATTAACTCAAAAATTTGAAACTTTAAATGTTTATATCTAATAAACAAATAAAGTTATATTAAAAATTCAAATGCCATTTTCAATTAATTAAAAATCCAAACATTTAATTAAATTAAAAATATGTGTTCCCATTAAAAAACACAAAGTTGACACCCTTACAAGACATAAGGGATGAACTTAAAAAGTATTAAATAGTTAATAATTCAAGAATAATGTGTAACTTAAAATAACAAAAAAAAAAAAAAATCTTTTTAAATTATTATTACTCTTTAAGTAATTGAGTGGGTTATGATAAAAAAATCACCCTGTATATGTAGCAATATAAATGTCAATTTAGTCCTGGACAAAATTTCTTTTTACAAAAACTGCATTCTGTTTCATCAATCATAATTTACATTCCCAAATTTACATTTTCGACAAAAATATTTCATAATTTCCTTATAATTTCATTATTTTATTTCAATGTATTCTTGAAATTATTAGTAAACATACAAATAAATTTTCATTAATTTAAGTAATTATAAATGAGTTATCTATGAACACTATAAATAAATTAAAACATAGATACATTTTCTTTTATATATTTTTATTTTCTAGGAAGATTTTCTTCAGTATATTATATTATTCAATGATTTTATTATGGTTTTTTTAGATTTATCCAATTTCCAACCAAATATGTTTTATTGTTTTTTTAAATTTGATGTTATGTTGTATAATTTTGAAGGTTTAATTATAGCATTTGTTCAAAATCACTGAAACAAGAATAAAATTATTATATTTAAAAAATATTTTCATTTTTTAATATAGTTTACAATTTTAATTATGTACATTATATTTTCTATTAATTCATATAAACATGATCTGATAGTTGTAAATAGTAAAATGACTAATTCCAATTGCTGAAAATTGCTCAATAAGTAAACACATTATTTATTAACATGAAATTTGAACTTTTAAGAATGAAAGGTGTTAATTTGTGATATAAGACTTATGTGACAAAATTTAAAATTTAAAGTTTATATTTAAATATTATATTGTAGTAAATCCTTAAAACTACACTGTATTAAAATAATTTTAGTTATAATTTACATATTATTATGTAACTTATAACCAATGTTCATAGAAAAAATATTCTATTAAAAATAATCTAATTGTTTTACAATTAGATTAGTAAGTATAGCAAATAGTATGATTTACTAATTATAGATTGATATCATTACATAATATACAGAATAGACACTAATAAAAAATATTGACAGCCAATATAGAGAGGTGATTAAAATAGTCGGCTATTTTGAATTAGGGGAATCAATGCGTCCAGATCGCTAAAATTAAACATCTTACAATATTTAATAATAACTAAAAAATTATTTGATCAAATTTTTAAAAACTCATTAATTATTTAATAGGTATATTAAAGTACTAATCATATTTAAGTGATATATTTTTAGAATAATTCTACATTTATATAAAATTAATTAATTTTTTTTTTATCATTATAATACAAATGATAGCATTACCTACAGAAAAATGATTTGAGGACTAATATTATATCTAGGGGTCAAAAATCATAAAATATGATTTGATGTTTTGACTACGATCGTTTTCGTTGAGGATATATGGAGTGATTAATTTATCTATAATCCCTAAAGTATTTGAAAAATAAAAATAAAATTCATTAAGACACATTTTTTTCAATTTATTAGTCATTAAACATTTATTCTATCCGTCTTGTAGTATACCTTAGTAAAGATGACAACTTTATTTACTAATATACACAATCAATTTATTAATTAGATGTGAATTATTAAAATCTTATTTATTAGATAATGATCGAATAAAGAAAATGACTGCTTGATAACAACTTTTAAACCAGTGTTTTGGTTGTTATTAACATTTTGTAATAACAGCTAAAAGGGATGCAATTTAAAATGCACTTAAAGTAATTAGCAATATAATATAAATATAATGCTGTATTTTGAAGTATCCGTATAACAATTGTACCTGACGTTTCAATTGCATCTGGTATAAATTATTAATTAGCTACTGTCAAATGTGAAAGTTAAAAAAAAAAAAGAAAAGAAAATGTAGATTATTGTTCTATTTAAAATCTTTTTGTTATTTAATTACACAATATTGGACGTAAGCCTAATAAAAAAAACAATACTGCATAAGATCCGCCGACAATTTATTAATAACGAATAATACAAAGACACAATCGAATATAGCTCTTCACCGCGGATATGAACTTGTTACATCATAGACTTTTATAAGTCGTACCTCAACCTCTTCCCTTGAATTTTGTCTATTGACAACGCTATATTCTTCACAGTAGCGAACTTATAGTAAAAAGAAAAAGTAATTGTACTGGTGGCTGACGAGTAGTTACCCCTAAGTCTTCTACGATTACTTAGGTCTTGACCGTGCTGATGGTTTTAGAATTTACCCTTTTAGTAGCCATCGAGTTTGGAGGATTGTGTTGACCAATAGTATTTCGAGTGGAGAACTCGCAAAAGGAGCTATAAAACATATTTTTACTGTGAATATTATTATTTTGTATAGAAGACCAGGCCAAGCTAGCGAACGGCACTATGAATAATCCCAATTAATTAGGTTTATTTAAAATTTAAAATTAAATTTAAAGTATTGATTCAAAACCAAAAATTATATAATAATATTTAACTTGAAAAATCACAGGTATATATTCTTATTATAATTACATTAAATTTTTTTTTATTTGGTATCGCTAAATGTATTAAAATTTAAATATAAAAAAAATTAATAGAAATTTTATTTATAATATCTATATTACATATAGATATAATGCATTTAGTATTAAACTAATTTGTATAAAATTCAAGAATAGTAAAATTATTAGTTTTTTTCAGATATTAGAAGTTAATTAATAAAATTAATTTGTTATTTAATATTGAGATTCCATAAATCCTTTAATTAATAAAAATAAATTATTAACTTATGAGATAACGTTATTTAAAAATAAAAAAATAAAAGTCATATAGCTTTATTGTGTCTTTTAGGATCAAATAGTTTTAATATGATATAATTTCAAATATTTTAATCTAATTTTAGATATATTTAAATTCCAAAATCTCTATAACTAGGTAAATTACCTTATTTAAATTAAAATTGACTCTATAATCAGATATTTTGAAATATTTGAACTCAAGTTTGATGTTCTGTTTATTTAATTAATCATGTTGGCATAATTTACCAACACTGTTGACAAATCAATATGCGCAACAATTAAGACAGTTGATCACTTTTTCTTAGTTCTCAGATTAAAAATAAAATTTGATGAAATAAATTTTTGAAGAAAGTTATTTTAAGAAGAGTAAAATCTAAAATCAATTATCTAATTATCTAAAACCCGAATTTTTTCAATTACTACTTTATTCGATGCACATAGCCAAATATTATAATACTATATATTATTTGTTTCTCAACATTAAAAGCTATTATCGCAACGAACTTAAATAGTTTTTTCAAAACACTATACTAAATTATTTTAGATAAAAAATATTTTACTTAGTTTTTTTAAGGACGAAATATAATAATAATTAATGATAAATTAACCGATTTTTTTTCCAGGAATATTTTTAATACCTTTTTTCTTTCAAACCATTTCCTTTTAGTTAACTTACTTCAAGTTTGAGCTTTCTCGATAAGAATAATTCGAAACATCCTTTAATGATAGCTTTGCACTCATCCATGCCACCCTTTGCTATAAGCTCTGTGATTGGATGAAGTTTTTTGCATAAATTTTCTCCAATATTATTAATCAATGCATATCCTATTGAAGGTATTTCATATAATTTTATAACAGTAGTAAGGTAATTTGAAAAAGTGTTATCTATAATTCCAAAACCTAAAAATATATATTAATTTAAAAATCTTGTACTTTATTTTCGCTGTTTTTAATGGTTAATAGGTAAAAATATAACCAATTAATTACAAAATAAAATAAAAATATGTAATAGTTAAAATATTTTCTTTACACAATTAATAATATGTATTATTTTGGTTATATATAATATTCACTAATTAAAATTTCTATTCACTCAGTGTCGAAAGTAGCAATAAATAATATCATGTATTATAAGTATTTATTTATATGAATAAATGTTTAAGAAAGTACAATGTATTTAGTACATAAGAGAATATTTTTTTGCCAAAGGTACTGTTTTATTCATAATTATCTTATGTAGTGATTTTAGATAGTATAATTTATTCACTCTGGTCTAAAAATATACGCGATGTATTTCGTTTTGTTAAGGAATTTGTCAATACTTTATATGTGGTTATTTTATATTGGTACTGCAATAAGTATTTCAGTGTCTGTATAAATTAAACTTAAGTAATTACATGTATTTGTAGTAGTAAAATGTTAGTAACATTAGTATATAGTTTGTTACATAGTTTGTAAACATATTGCATTATAAAATAGAAAATATTATAAGAATTAAAAAAATAATATTATTAAAATTAATATGCAGTCAGGGAATTGTATAATTACTAAGCTCATAAAATAAATGAGAGCCACAAAAAAAAAAAAAAAATCACATATTAAAATAATTTTTATATGAATAAGAAATTTCTTCAAACGAGGGTAATCTAAAGTGATGTGGTCCTTGATATTCATTGAAGTTATAGAATCTAAATAAGATAAAAATCTAATGAGTTCAAAATTTTTTTCCAATTCAAAAACTAGGTTTTTAAAATAAAATAAAATACAACATTTTATTTTGAGGTTGTGTCAGGTCGACAGCCGTCCTAAAAACCTTTGTCAAAAAAGTATGAGGAATACTGGACAAAACTTAGGTGGATTGTCTCATCTCGGATGTACGTGGGGATAACAGAAACTAGTTAAAAACGGAGAAGGCCAAGGAATAGCGTTTGATACCAGCTGGGCAACTTGTACGATAGCTGTTTCACTAGTCATTAGTACAGGTCTACCCAATGCTTGTAGTGTCAACGGTGTAGGGACATCTCCACTTAACTCTAGGCTGGACTCGTGTATAAGGAAGAAAGATATATACAAAGTAAAAATAGGTACTTAGAATGTTGAAACATTAACTGGTAGAAGTAGAGAATTAGTATAAGTATTGAAGAGGAGAAAAGTTAACATTTGTTGTGTGCAGAAAAATAAGTGGAAAGGAGAGAAATCAAGGGAAATAGGTGAGGGTTATAAAATAATATACTCAGGTAAGTCTAGTACAAAGAATGGTGTAGAGATAATAATGGATGAGGAGATGAAAAATAGAGTAGTAGAAGTAGCTAGAAAAAGTGACAGAATTATGGTCGTAAAATTGATATTCGAAGAAAAAGTGCTGAATGTAATAAGTGCCTATGCACCACAAGTGGGATGTGATGAAGATCCGGTGGTGGAAATTGAAAGAGGAAAATAAAAAGAGTTTGTAAAGACGGTAAAAAAGAGGACGGTGTGGAATGTCGAGGGAGACATAAATGATGTGTGGAATAGATTTGCTAGTTGTGTAAAGAACACTGCAAAGGAAATTGTTGGTGAGAGTAGTAGTAGAATGCCAGGAAACAAGGAAACTTGGTGGTGGGATGAGGCCGTTCTAAAAATCATAAAAAGTAAGAAAAAGCAATTCAAAGTATGGCAGAAGAAAAAGAGGAGAGAAGACTAGATGGAATATAAACGCTTGTGCAAAGAAGCCAAGTCTACAGTAAGTAAGGCGAGGTTTAAGAAGTATGATGAGTTGTATGATAGGCTAGGAATAAAGAAAGGCGAGAAAGAAATCTATAGACTTGCAAAGAAAAGAGAGAAAACATCCAAAGATTATCATTCTATAAGGTGTTGATAATAAGGTACTCTCGAGTGATGATGATGTGAAAAAAAGGTGGAAAAAGTATTTTGAAAAATTAATGAATGAAGCGTACCCAAAAGAGACAGTAGAGGATATCTCGTGAAATGAGGAACTGGTAGATATAATTAGTATGAAGTGCCAGTAGAAGTATAGAAAATATTAGGCGGTGTTGGCATAAGGTGGTTGAAGGAACTTTTAAATAAAATCTTATTAGAAGGGAATATTCCTAATGAATGGAGGAATAGTATTGTGGTGCCGATCTATAAAGGCAAAGGTGACATATTGAGTGTGAAAATTTGGGAAAAGGTAATAGATAAGAGAATAAGAAATGAGACACGGTATCTAAAAACCAGTTTGGATTTATGCCTGGTAAGTCAACAATGGAGCCAGTATTTTGTGTGAAGCAACTAATAGAAAAGTTTAGGGAAAAGAAGAAAAAGCTTTATATGTTATTTATAGATTTGGAGAAATCGTATGATAGAGTACCAAGAGAGGTCTAAAGTGGGCATTAATGAGAAAAGGAGTCCCGAAAAAGTACATTAACATAATAGAAGATATGTATGATGGCACTTGTACCAGGTTAAAAAGCGTAGGAGGAGTAACTGAAGGTTTCTGGGTAAGAGTAGGAGTGCACCAAGGTTTTGATTTAAGCCCTTACTTATTTTCTATTGTGATGGATGAAATTACTAGAGAAATACAAGGAAAGGTGCCATGGTGCATGTTGTTTGCTGACATGTTGTTAATATGAGAAAGTAGGGAAGAAATTAATCAAAGGCTAGAGGTGTGGAGATCAGCTCTTGAAGAAAAGGGTTTAAGAATAAGTAGGAGTAAGACAGATTATATAGAGTACGAGTTTGACAAAGGAGAACACGAGGTAGGTGAAATGAGGAGGTCAGTGACAATAGGCGAGGACGTGATTGGAGAGGTAGAGAGTTTTAAGTATTTAGGGTCAGTTGTGTAAAAGAGTGGTGGTATTGACGAGGATGTAAGACACAGAATTAAGTGCGAATAGTTGAAATGGAGAAAAACGTCTGGCGTTTTATGCGATAAAATAATTCCAATGAGGCTGAAAGGTAAATTCTTCAAGACTGTAATAAGGCTAGCTATGATTTATGGTTCAGAGTGTTGGGCGATTGATAAGAAAGTAGAGTAGAGAATGAGTGTAGAAGAGATGATTATCTCATGCTTAGATGGATGAGTGGAGTGACTAGAGAAGATAAGATAAGACATGAGGATATAAGAGGGAGTATAGGTGTAACGTCAATCGTGAATAAGATGAGAGAAAATAGACTTTTTGTAGTAACAACGATAATGGCTATGATGTGGCCATTGAAAAAAAAATAAAATACGATAGTAAACCAATATAAATTCTCGTTAATTGATTAAGTCCATTAAATCCCAAACATGAATTAATCATCAGTTATATTCGTATAAATGATAGTATTTTATCCGCTAAATACTACTGAAAGAATTATATGTAACACTAAAAATTTTACCAATAATCTGATTTTCTATAAGACGAGTGAAACCATTTTCTTTGAGACAGTTAACTAAGTTTGATTTATCATTCTGTATCGATAATTCATTTTGTTCATAATTAGCTAATACAGACACCTGTGTAAACTATAATTAATTTTATCATTTTGTCTAAAAATTAAAATTAAAACTATTACTTTACTCATTAAAATGAAAGTCAATAAACTGAATTAACGTATAAACTTAAAAAGATAAAATCTATTCCTTGGAGGAAACAATTGAATCAAAAAAAAAATAATAATAATAATTAAATTATATATATATATATATATATAATATTCTATAAATAACTATAGAGCTTATTATTGATTTACACTGTCGTTTATTCTAAGTGCAGCGACTTTATTTTCAGTGTTACAAATTTAAAAATGTTAAGAACTAATTAATCAAAATTTTATTGTTGATTTTTATTCTTAAATCTAACCTCTAAAAACTCAAAACTATAGTAAGTTAAAAATGTTTAAATTAAAAAAAAATTATTTCTTCTTAATTCTAATTTAATGAATTTCCACTGTATGTTTTACATTTTATTTCAGTTGATGTATGTTACTATACTTAAATTGAACTCCATACGGTTACCAAAAAAATTCTACTACACTATTTATATATTATTATGTAATATATACAACTTTTTTTTTTGTTACTAAAACAAAATATGTAAATTATTATTTAGACAAATCCTAATTAAAAGATAATTATATTCCTGTGATACGAATATTAGTTAATTTTTATAATTAATCACTGGGTAATACTCAAAAATACAAAAAGATAAATACAGATGTTAAATAGTCAACTCACTGATACTACATCTATAATGATAATACAAACAGTTACAGCTAACTTCATTTTTTGACGTTTAACTAGGAAAAATAAAAATTAATAAATTAGTTTAAACATGAATAATGATTTTTCATAAATAAAAATAACAAAATTCTACACATTTATTTACTTAGTAATGTTTTAAATTATTATAGAAGATAATTTCTTATTATAAATATAAACAATTTTCTTTTCTAAAAAAAAATTATTTAATATAATTTATTTATTAATCTCATAAATTTCATAAAAATGATAAAAATCAGCATTTAATTTTAATATTAATTAGTTCTTTTGATACAAGTTATAAAAAAAATGTGTATGTTGAAATATATTAAGTTTTATGAAATATCTCCAATAAAAAAATTAGTTACCAAAAAACTAATGTTTTTCTAAACTAGGTATTTGAGTGCAGAAAAATAATTTGTTAATTTGTATAACCTTACTCCATTAAATATATAATATATGAAATGTATGAATAGTATATTAAAAATAAAAAATGCAAAACAATACATATTATGTTCTATTTTTATTTTAATACCTGCACGTAACTATAAAATTTTCTTTTATTTTTCTTAAATAATCATATTATTCAAGTTTTTAAATATAGGCTGATTCTCGTAAGACTAAATTAAACTCAATTACTCTTAAAAAAATAAATTTTTGAGTTATGGTATTCTTTTATATTATTTTTGATTTATTTTCAACATTGATTAAATCTCTGTCATAAAACACTTTAATGCGTATTATGTGTACTTAATTATTTATAAAAAATTGATTATATACACAAACAAATATTTTCAAATGATTTTTGATGTTAACATTGTTTATTCATATATCACATTAAACAAGTTATATATGAACTAATTTATAATGATGATGTTCCATAACTATACAAAAAATTACAAAATCAGCTATTTTTACTGAAAATTGTATAAGTTTGACACAGATAGTTTTAGTGTCAATAAACGTTTTTTAAATATATTTTAAGTAATACAAATACACACAACAATGTCTAAATTATAACTGCAACGACACTGGTCGAGAAAAAAAAATAAATTTAAATAAACAAATATATACAAGAATGTGTTAAAGCTTTCATGGATTGACTTGTTGCTTTAAGTGCTCAAGGATGTATTCATGTGTTACAGTTGAGTTCTGATGTTTTGGACTATAGTTGCAGTCACCAACTAGCAATCATCACTTTGAAGATGAACTTTTCAATGAGTCCGAAACGTCAAAACTCGTCTGAAACATAGATAAATCCTTAAGCACTTCATGCAAATATATATAAATATTTTACAATTCAACAAAAAATATGTAATACAACTTATAATTTTAGTTATATATATATATATATATCCAAGTACCTTTTAATGTACGACGTGTGAAAAAAACGGCAGATAGAGTTAGATCACGTAGGACGACAAAAACAAGAAATAGCACTCACTGCCAGCGCTCAATGATCGACCGCGCTCCAGTAGATAGATTTTGCACCTTAGTTAAATAGCGAAGGTACTCTAATCAAGCTGGGCTTGTGATGTAATAAGGCGGCTGATAGAAAAGACGACGTTACCGTGTATTAAACGTGTCGCAAAATATACGGTACCGTGTCAAGTTTTGAACTAATTAGCCAATAACTTCTAGATATTAAGTTTTTGCATAATATTAGGTTTAAATTAATGTGGATTTAAAAAAAGGTCGGATTTTTAAACACAATCTAAATAAAAAAAAAAATTAATGTGATTTTTAATTCCCCATGTACATTGAACAACGATTGAATTAAAAAAAAAAATATGTCGTCGGTTAGTTCAAACTGCAATGATCCGTCTAGTTTAAAAATGTTCTTTCAATATATAGTAAAAACTTAACAGGTTTTAATTTGCTTGAAATGTTTATGGGTGTATCCACGTTTTCAGTTATGAGCTGACGTTTCCGACTCGTTGAATGGTCCATCTTCAGAGCGATAGTTACAGGCTCGTTGTAACTATACTGCAGTATAGTTTTTTTTACTTCAAACTGCCATAACTTTTTGAAAAGTGTATAGATCAATACAATTTTTTTTTACATTAGGTATTTTAGCTATCATTTGGTATATATATATTTTTTTTTTTTTTGAAAATCTGATATTTACCTGCCTACAGGAAATCAAAATGTTAACTTTTTAACTTTTAAAAATGTTCTGGAAATACTGACACTTTTGTATATATCTTAAATTAAAGTATATTACATTATACTTTAATTTGAAAAAAATTTTAAACTTTACGTTGTCTTTATGGTGAATTTGGCTACCGTATTAAAAAATATACTACTTTTATGTTAAACTTCTCGATTTTGTATTTTAAAATACCTTATAAGGGGAAACACTGATTTTCATAATTATTATATAAATCTAATTGACATAGCATAATATAGCCTACATGAAATTTTGTCAAAAAGTATAAGGAGTCCTGAACAAAACTTAAGCGCATTGTCCCATTTCAGATTTGCGCGTGGATAATAGGTGAGAGAAAATAAATTAGTTAGAAACAAAAAAGGCCTAAAGAATAAAGTGTTTGATACCAGCCAGACAACTTGTGTACAAGTTTACCCAACGCATTTAGTGTTAATTTCGGTGTATCATCATTCAACTCTAGACTAGATTCATGTATAAAAGAGAAAGATAGATACAAAGTGAGAATAGGTACGTGGAATGTTGAAACATTAGATGGTAGAAGTAGAGAATTAGTAAAAGTATTGAAGAAGAGAAAAGCTAACATTTGTTGTGTGCAGGAAAATAAGTGGAAGGAAGAGAATGCAAGGGAAATAGGTGAGTATTATAAAATAATATTCTCAGGTAAGTCAAATATTAAGAATGGTGTAGAGATAATAATGGATGAGGAGATGAAAAATAGAGTAGTAGAAGTAGCTAGAAAAAGTGACAGAATTATAGTCGTAAAATTAATTTTCAAAGAAAAAGTGTTAAATATAATAAGTGCCTATGCACCACAAGTGAGTAATTAGTAAAAATGGTTAAGGTGGTTTAATGAGGAACTAAAAGAATCTGTATTAAAAAGAGGACATAATGCAGTTTGTAAAGAGTTTAAGACTTGCCTGGGCTGGGTATGGGTGGAGAGCTGATTGGTCTCTTATAAAGATAGTTATGGTGAATCAATTAGATCGGAAAAGACCAAGGGAACATCCAAGAAAAGATTGCTAGATGTGGTTAGAAAATATCTGGAGGAGTTATAACCGTACTGAAATGGAAACTTGGATCTAGCTTATGCAAGAGAAGTATGGGGGAATTTTAGTTAGAGCTAAGGACCTAAGAACTTACGGAATTTTTTCTAAAAATTAATTAAGTATAAGCTTTGCAATTTTTTTACAGTTTCTAAATTTAGTAAATTATAGAAACTGTAAATATTATGAAATCGCTATTATAACCTTAATGAAACCGAAAATTTAGTCTTATAAATTTAAAAACCAAAATGAAATGTATAATATTTTTTAAAAATTGTATAATATTAACGTTTTGGAATCAAATTTTAAGTTCAACTGAGTTTTCAAGGGCTTCAAAATATTATAATATTTTTATAATCAATTTTTTGATATATAGTAAAAAAAATCGATACAAATAAACTAATCTATTAGATATAAGAAATATTTTCAAAAACTGAAATTATTTCAGTTCCTTGACTTGTCTTTAGTAATCGTACACAATATATAAAAAACATAGCTTCTTCTTAACTAAATATTATTTAATCATAAATCTGTTATCTGTAATAATACAAAAATAAGGTTACATGTGGGTGTATATGTGTATTATATATATATATATATATTAGGGTGGTCCTTAAAATACAAATTTTCAAAATTCGATTTACGCGCACCAAAAAATTGTTCTAATACATGTAAAAATAAACTGTGCAAAATTTGGTCCCGATAGGTTGACGTTAACACGTGCCGCAAGAGGGTTGAAAATTCGATCAAAAGGGTAGTTTTTCAGTTATTGTGCTTTATCTCAAAATATATGATTTTTACGTAAAAGTTTATAAGAAAGAAATTATACATATAATTATTTTACATAAAAAAGGTTATTAGCAAAAAACTCATAAGTCAAATATTTACCTCCTAAAAGTCAAAAGTTCCATAAATATTATGTTTACCAGTAAAATTCATATATTTCGGCAATTTAAGTATATACGATGAACCGTTCAAGTTATAAAAAAAATTTTCATGTAAAAGTTATTTGAAATTTAATTTTCTATTAGTTTTGTAGAAAAATAAAATTGTTTTACGTGTTTTCTGGCGAGGTAATAAAGAAAACTTATAAATAACAATCATTTTTCTATCATTTATCATTTTTTGTTTAGATAATGTTTTTGAGTTAAATTTGTTTAGTTCCTCAGAATATGAAACATAAGATGAATTGTCTGGTTATTCATATTCTTCAAAAACACGAGGGTTTATAACTTTTATGACTCCTAAATTAGTTTCTGCATTAGATCAATGCAAGATATCTGAAGCGATGCTGTGCATTTAATTATTTCTACTGCTGAAGCATTAGGTAATAACGTATAAAAGTTAATAAGCAACCGATCAACTATTCGACGGGAAAGATTATTTTTTAGTGAGAGAAAGGTAAATTAAATAAAAAAAAATTAAATTTCTGGATAAAAATAGTCTTGTCTTGCATTGGGATGGAAAACTACTTTCAGGAATTATAAATAGAGCTAAAGTTGATCGATTGCCAATCTTGGTATCATTTGAGGGAGTAAGTCAATTACTTAGGTTCCCAAAAATTGAGAGTGATTCTGGCGAGAATCAGGTAAATGCATTTTTTGATTTAATAAAGTTTGGGATGTAAAAAATAAAATACAGGCCTTGTGTTGTGACACAACAGCTTCTAATACAGGTCGCTTAAATGACGCTTGTATATTGCTTAAACAACTATTAGAGCGTAATGTGTTGTATTTACGATATCGTAGACATATTTTGGAATTAGTACTAAATAATGTTTTCGAGGTTAAACTTAATTTATGTACAACTGGTCCAGATGTATCAATTTTTAAAAATTTAAAGAATGTTTGATTAGTCTAGATTTGTTGAATTTTGATATTGGTATCAATGATATAATTATAAAAAATGCAGTTGAACACTAAAAATAACGTAAAAAAATTTTAATTAGAAACATTAATAATTCAACAATGTAGAAATTACTGCAAATAATTTATGTGTTATTTTTATGGGTGCAACACCCCTTAATGGTGTAAAATTTCACTACCCTAATGTTTTTCATCATGCTAGATGGATGTCTAAAGCAATTTATTCGTTAAAAATATACATGTTCAGAAAACAGCTTAAAATACGAGAAGAACATGCATTTCGTAATATTTGTGTATTTTTGGTAAAAGCTTATGTCAAGGCTTGGTTTAAGGGATCTATTGCCATACAATCAGCATTTAATGGTTTATATTTCTTAAAAGTTATAATTAATTATCCTGATTCTTTTATATCTAAAGCTGCAACACAGAAATTTACCAGACAGTGTGCCGGCTGATATTAAACTAAAAATAGTTGAGGCATCAAGAGAGACATCACAAAAACAAGATAAAAAAAAAATAAATAAACATAAATGATACTAAACTATTTAAAAAAAAAGAACTTGATAGATTTTTTGGAAACTCATCCTCATAGCTAGGTTGAAAATCCTGATTTTCAAAATGGTTTGAAAGTTTTATCTAATCCTCTTGTGACAAACGATATAGCAGAGAGAGGTGTAAAACGTATGCAAGAATACAATGAAATATTAACTAATGATGATGAACAAAAATAGTTTCTACTACAAGTCGTTAATGATTATAGATCACAATTTGGAGATTGTACTAAAAATTCATTGATGAATAATAACAATTAATAATCCTATCAAAAACAAAATTTTTTTTATATTGTGACTACTAGAAGAATGATTTTTAATATTATTTAATTTTATAATATTTTATGAGCATTAAGATCATTTTTCATATTTTTTTTAGCATTTCATTATTGGTTTACTTATTTTATTTGAGTTTGAAAAAATAAAAAAAAAAATCGTTATTTTTTAAATTATCATAGAAAAATGATTGTTATTTATAAGTTTTCTTTATTACCTCGCCAGAAAACACGTAAAACAATTTTATTTTTCTACAAAACTAATAGAAAATTAAATTTCAAATAACTTTTACATGAAAATTTTTTTTATAACTTGATCGGTTCATCGTATATACTTAAATTGCCGAAATATATGAATTTTACTGGTAAACATAATATTTATGGAACTTTTGACTTTTAGGAGGTAAATATTTGACTTATGAGTTTTTTGCTAATAACCTTTTTTATGTAAAATAATTATATGTATAATTTCTTTCTTATAAACTTTTACGTAAAAATCATATATTTTGAGATAAAGCACAATAACTGAAAAACTACCCTTTTGATCGAATTTTCAACCCTCTTGCGGCACGTGTTAACGTCAACCTATCGGGACCAAATTTTGCACAGTTTATTTTTACATGTATTAGAATAATTTTTTGGTGCGCGTAAATCGAATTTTGAAAATTTGTATTTTAAGGACCACCCTAATATATATATATATTGACCAAGTTTGGGTATTTTTGGGCATTTGGTCAATTGGTGAGCAATGAGGTTCTAAAAGTTGACACCCTTACCAGGCATCAGGGATCAACTTAAAAAGTATTACATAGTTAATAATTCAAGAACAATGTGTACTGAAGATAACCAAAAAAAAAAAAAACTGTTTAAATTATTATTACTCTTTAAGTAATTGAGTGGGTTATGATAAAAAAATTACTCTGTATAAATGTGTTGTCATTAATCTTTTATAATATTTATCACACATGAATTAAGTTATTTACAGTAAATGTCTTTTTAGATAAACATAAATTATAATTCGACTTATTAGTATTAATAGTATAATTACTAAAATTACTATGTCTATGTTCAATAAGAAAAATTATCATTGTAAATGTAGTGGATTAAAATGTTTATAATTTTTGTTAATATATTTTTTTTTTCGGTATTTGTGTATTGATATGTGCATTCATAATGAGGATTCATATTTATTTCATATATAAGGTACTTATTATTAAATACATGTTTATGCAAAGAAAAACATTTTTTCTTTTTGAGAAAAATAAAAATATATATATATTAAAAAAATCTTGTTTTTTTTAAATAGTCTTAATAGTTTTAAATAAATAAATTGTATTACTTTTATTAAATAAAAAGAATACATACCATATGATGATACAAATTTTATAATAAATATTTTTGTAATAATAAAAATATAGATATTATAATTTTAACAAGTAATAACATAAAAAAAATATATATACTTATGTTATTTAATAATAATTGTATTATAGATTTTATATCAGCGTTATTATGTGTTTTATTATTTCTATTTAAATATTCACCATTCATCTTCTATCATTATGTCATCTTGATTTTTAAATTGCATTTTTATATATTCTATTGTTTGTTTGAAATCATTATTTTTATCAAATTTATATGGGTAACCCTTTATATTTTTGTTCTTTATAAAAAGATGATATTTATCTTTTACATTAATATAACCATGGTCCATGTCAAAGTACCATAAATCATTTTAATCAATATTTTCTTTCTTTTGAGTACAATTAATTGATAGATCATATTTTTTATTTAATTTATTTAAATCTGCATATTCCAAATTTATGTTATGAGTTATTATGTGATATATTAAGTTTTTCCAATAATTATCTGTTACTTTACTGGAAACGTCTAGGACATTTTTACAATTTAAAAAATTATTCCATTTTTTATTACCTATATCTAATTGTATTAATGGTGAATATTTCATTACATAATAGTTTCTCATTGATATTTCTACATCGAATTGAGATAAATATGCTATATCGTCTATTAAAAAATAAATGTTTTTGTCTTTAAAATAATATTCAATACCTTTAAACTATTGATGATTATTATTGTATATATGATAATTCTGGCAAAGTAAATTTTTCTTATCAGCACACCCAGGACATAAATTTTGAATAGAACACATTTTGCTTGTTTTCCACCACGCCGTTTTTATTTTATTTTTACAGGTTGAATCCATTCTACAATTAATTTAGATATATGTTAATTTGCATGATATAGAATATATTATTTGAAAAAATATATATAAAATTTATTTATTTATAATATCTTTGAAAATAACGTTTAAGACGTTTTATGTGAATGATGTCATTGACTTTCTGTTTATTTAAAATTAGTTCCATTTCATCATTTATATCATTAATCCTTTTTATGACTTCATATGGTCCACGATATTTAGGAGCCAATTTTGATGATTTATCAGTTTGATGAAATGGATATTTGACTAATACTAAATCTCCCGGATGAAAAGTTAAAATAACATATTTTTTATCATAATTATCTTTTTGTATCTCTTGTTGTTTTTCAATTATTTTTGGAATTTTTATTCGTATGTCATGCAGTACTTCTAATGATTTTATTATATTATATGGTAAATTGTCAGAAATGATTTTATTATCTATGGAAAAATATGGTTCAAATACATGCATTAAATAAAATGGAATGTAACCTGTACTAGTTTGTGGAGTTGAGTTATATGCCAAAGTTACATAATATATGGTCATATAGTAATATGACCATTTAGATTAATCATTATTTTCAATATAATTTCTTAAAGATGCGCATAGATTACCATTTATTTTTTCTACAAGACCTTGAGTTTGGGGTGAGTAAGCTATTGACCATCCTTGTTTTATTCCCAGGTTTTTATAAATTTCTTGTACCATATTATTTTTAAAATGAGAACCCCTATCTAAGGTTAATTGTTGATAAACACCTCATTGTGAAACAATTTGAATTATAAATTTAACTTCAGCTGTATTAGACTCTACTGCTTTAGTAAAAATATATTTTGTATTATGGCATGCTGCCACTAAAACATTTTTTTTTTTATTACTTGAACTTAATGGACCCATATAATCGAAAATTAAGCGATTTAATGGCTTAGATGTTAGTGGTTATGTTATGTTAGTGGTATGTTATAGGGTGTAATTGTCCTATAGGTTTTCCACTCAATTTTTTATTTATTTGACAGTTTGGATAAGTTTTAATGAATTCGGTTACATCATTTAGACATGGTAAAAATCTTTCATCTTTCAAGAACACAATCTTTTTGTGTTCGTGGTGTTTTATTTAAATTCAGTAATTGCTTTTGTATTTCTATCTATAGGCGTTATGCCTTCTTTATTAATTGTATGACCAAGTAGCTCTATTTCACTATAAAAAAAATTACATTTACTTGTTTTGAAAGAAAAATTATAAGTATTCATTATTTCAAAAACTTTTTTTAAATTATCTAAAGATTCGTGAAAGTTTTTTCCAAAAGAAGTTAAATAATCTATATATATGATTAATTACTTATATAATAAAGAAGAAAAAATGTCATTTAATGTTCTTTGAAAAATAGCGCTACTATTTTTAAATCCTTGTGGCAATCTAGTAAAAGTAAAAAGTCCTAATGCTGAAGTAAAGGCTAATTTGTATTGATCTTTAGCTTTAACTAGTATTTGAAAAAAAGCACTATTAAAATCAAGTAAATTAAAATATTGTGAATTTTCTAATGTTCGTAATTAATCGGCAGTTCTTAGTGTAGGATGTAAATCTGATTGTACTCTATTATTAAATTTTTTATACAAAACAACCAATCGATACGAGTCTTTGTCTTTTTTATTTACTAAGAAGCCGGTGCCAAAAATTTGAAGTGATTGGTTTTATAATATCAGCTTCTATTAGTTTATCAATATGTTTTTAGCTTCGATGCGAAGCTGAGAAGGTATTGGTTTTACTAAGATGTGTTTTTTTTTTTTTTTTTTTTTTTTTT
>NW_026099575.1:41007178-41007635 GCF_025091365.1 Daktulosphaira vitifoliae | reverse complement strand
TTTTTTTTTTGTGTCTGTTACCACTTTTTCTCAGCTCTCACCGAACCGATTTCTTTCAATGATACGTCAAAAGATCACAAATCGTATCTAGTCGAAGACATTACCCTTAAAAATTGAAAAAATTTCCCTCGTTCCCCGTAAAAGGGGGAAACCTCCAAAAAAATTACAAATTTAAAAATCGCTAATTTTCGAAATTTTTTCAATTTTTTTTACTTTAAAGTGCCGTAACTCTTTTAGAAATAAACATATCAATATAATTCTTTTTTTTATAGATGCATGATGTTATCACCTATCTTTTGGTATATTTTTTTTTTATATCTGACACTTAACCTGCCCACAGGGGGGGATTTAAAATGACAACTTTTTCACAAAAAATTAACTTTTTCAACTTAACTTTTGAAAATGTTCCGGAAGGTCTGACACTTTTATATATATCTTAAATTAAAGCTAATGTAAT
>NW_026099575.1:40990470-41005928 GCF_025091365.1 Daktulosphaira vitifoliae | reverse complement strand
ATTTTTGTAAAAAAATTCTTTTTTATATTTTTAACTTTATAATGCTATAACTTCTCGAAAGATGTATGGATCAATATAATTCTTTTTTTTGTAGATGCATGATGTCTTTACCTATCATTTGGTATATTTTTTTTATAAATCTGACTTTTGACCTGCCTACAGGGGGGGATTCAAAATGACAACTTTTTCACAAAAAATTGACTTTTTCAACTTAAATTTTGAAAGTGTTCCGGAAAGTCTGACACTTTTATATATATATTAAATTAAAGCTAATGTAATTTACTTTATTATGCGAAAAAAAAATTTCGAACTTTATTTTATCTTCACGGTGAAAATGGCTACCGAATGCTATTATTGTGTGAAAATTCTCGATTTTATTTTTTAAATTTTTAACTTTATAATGCTATGACATATTGAAAAGTGTATGGATCAACATTATTTTTTTATGAGAAATAATATTTTTTAATAATCCCTTTTTCATTCTACATACTTTATCTTAATTAGGATATTAATAATGAACTAGCAGATAATGTAGCTTTTGGAATAGTCCACCAATTTTTTAAAATTAAACACTATCTAAAGATTTGCATCGAAGCGTTTTTTTTTGATAGTGATTTTAATCACTGTCAGATATCATTATACTTAATCCATCTATACCACGTCACCACTGTGCCGCGACCCCCCTGTGCTGGGTTTTTTTTAATTCTACCCTTTGTTGAGGTGAAATTCTAAGAGGTGCATTGAATTTAGGGTCAGTAATATTGGGTTTCATTTTTATTCCACATGGATTTACTTATGCTACTTTGATTTTTGCATTATCACTAGTGAATAAATGAATATATTGTTTTAATAAGTTAATACCTGTTTGTGTTTACAATTTGTTAAATTAGGTGATATGTTAATTTTCGTACCTTCTAAGTCTGTTATATGTTGTTTAAATTGATCAAAATCATTATCCGCGAGAATATTATTATTATTTTCTATTTTCATTAATGATCCTTTATCAATATTTTTAAAACTATCAATATTAATTTTATTAATAGAATTTTTATTATTAAGTGTTGATCTTTTTACATTATCAAGTGGTTCAAATTCTGTAAAAGTAATAGTTTTTATTGGAATATCTTTTGATTTTTTATCTGTTAATGTACCTGGAATCCAATGTGTATTATTTTTTACATTGTATAAAACTATTGGAGGGCGATTACCCAAACCATAGATGATTCCACTTTTATTTGTACAGTCAAAAATGTAAGTATCGTGATTGTAATGATTTGCAATAGCTGCCAATTCATATCACTAAACCAATAATTAGGTAACTCAAAAAGATCTAAAATTTCCATTATTGAAGTTATTTTTTTATCTTTATTATCATTTAATGTATTATAAATTGCGTAGATTCCACAATTGTTTGAACTATACAGGGTGTTCAGTAAGTCAGGAAACGGGTTTCTATTGTTCTCATTGTTACAAACAATGAGAACAATAGAAACCCGTTTCCTGACTTACTGAACACCCTGTATATATTTTCCCCATTTTTATATTTTACATAAATTTTTAAGTTATTATCAATAGTTTTTTCATTAATTATATTTTGATTAGACAAATGTTATGAATCATAATCTTTTGTTATATTAATTAATGATTTATGTTCCTGAGTTTTCCAATTATTAGTAATGTGTTTTCCATTTTTATGACATATTAAAACATTAATATTTGTATTCAAAAATGTTGAAAAGATAATCTGTTTTATTATGGTCCACTATTATTTGTCTAAACCTGATTCTATTTTAGGCATTGCAACATCAGTATCATTGTGTTTATTCATTTGAATTCTTAAATTGTTTAATGCTTTTTTAATATTTATATATTCTGGTTTTTCAAAGTAATAGTTTTTTGTTATTAAATAATAAATTACTCTACCATTTAAACAAATTGGAATAGCATCTCCTATTTTAGGTTTAAGTTTAAATAATGTAGAAGCCATATTACCATATCTATTACAAATATCTAAAGCTATGCCCTTGTTCATTTTTAGATCGGCAGAAATGCAATGTGTAAATNTTTCAACTTAACTTTTGAAAGTGTTTCGGAAGGTCTGACACTTTTATATATATCTTAAATTAAAGCTTATGTAATATACTTTATCATGGAAAAAAAACATTTCGGACTTTATCTTATCTTCACGGTGTAAATGGCTACCGAATGCTATTTTTGTGGCACTAATTGATTTTTATTTATAATTAAAAATTTTTTATCAAAATTAATGATTGTTTTTATCTAAAAAGTCACTACCAATAATTATTGAACAGTTTAAATTCAAGACAACAAAAATATTAATGGCAAAATTAACGTGATTTATTAATATGTTAATTGTTGTTGTTCCCAACATTGTTAATGGTGTGTTATCTGGACCACCTATTTTAATGTTATTTTTATAGATAATTTGATCTATGGGTAGTAACTTATTTGTTATACAACTAATTTTTGATCTTGTGTCAATCTTGTTATTGGGATATTTGTGTTATTAAAATAAGCATAAAAATGAAAAGCAAGATTAGTATCGTCAATTATATTATTAATATGTAATATACTTTGATTTTTTGCTGAATTTAAAGGTGAACAAATATTTTCATCCTTTTTGTTTAACCTCAATTCAAGTTTTTTGAATGTTTCTTACAATAGGGAGCTGTATGTCCTATAGAATTGCATAACTGACATAAGACTTTATTGTTTTTAAAGAAACAATTTTTTGAAGTATTATTTGTTTAAGTACATATGTTACATTTCATAATACTATTATCATAACCTTTTTCATTATAATTAGGTTGAAAATTTATGCGATATTTAATGTCCTGTCTATTTTGCCTAAAATTATTTTTTGTTGAGAATTTATTTAATAAAGATTTTAATTTGATGAATCATTATAAAAATTATGTTTGTTCAAATTAATATTGCCTCTATTAAAGTTAGGATTATTTTGAAATCGATTGTTATTATTCTGATATTGATATATATATATATATATTTATATACAGAGTGATTTTTTTATCATAACCCACTCAATTACTTACAGAATAATAATAATTAAAAAATTTTTTTTTATTACTATCTTTAGTTACACATTATTCTTGAATTATTAACTATGTAATACTTTTTAAGTTCATCCCTTATGTCTGGTAGGGGTGTCAACTTTGTTTTTTTAAATGGTAAAACATATTTTTAATTTAATAAAATGTTTGAGTTTTTTATTCAATAATAAATGGCATTTGAATTTTTAATAAAACTTAANTAATTTAATAGTAAATGAAATATAAATTTTTAATATAACTTTATTCGTTTATTAGATATAAACACTTAAAGTTTCAAATTTTTGAGTTAATATATAGTTATAATACACAGGGATTACAAATACAGGTAGCTTATTGGTTTTTTATGATATTGCTATCACAGTCACGGATTGTTTATTATCAATTATGACTATCAATAGATATAATTTTTGTATTGTCGGTTAGTGTATTTATAAACTCACAACAATGTACCTTACTATCATTAATAATAACAATGCTGTGTACCTGCTAATATCGATGTCATAAAAAATCAATTAGCTACCTGTATTTGTAATCCCTTGTGTACTATACCTATATAATAACTCAAAAATTTGAAACTTTAAATGTTTATATCTAATAAACAAATTAAGTTTCATTAAAAATTTAGATGCCATTTATTATTGAATTAAAAACTCAAAAAATTTATTAAATTAAAAATATGTGTTACCATTTAAAAAAACAAAGTTGACACCCTTACCAGGCAAGGGATGAACTTAAAAAGTATTACATAGTTAATAATTCAAGAATAATGTGTTACTAAAGATAGTAATAAAAAAAAATTTTTTAATTATTATTATTCTGTAAGTAATTGAGTGGGTTATAATAAAAAAATCACTCTGTATATGTTATAATTAGATGGGCGTCCCCGTATTTAACTAATATTTTACAGGCACTTTTTTAAATTTATTTATATATATATATATATATTTACAAGAATAATTTAAGCCGATCCGACCTGTTGTCTTCCGCTCAGCACATCTGTGACTCCGCTAACAGGTGACCATCGCAATAAAAACACCCAGTTCTATATCATGAGATCCGATAATAGATAATAATCAGAGTGATTGTAGAAAACTATTAGTCTTGCTATTTGCACATTATTAGTTGATGGCAAAAAACACAGCCGGAATTTAACAATTTTCAAACCGTCAAATATTTTATCTTTTTGGTCACCGACATTTTATTAAGAGAAACGGAGAGGATTTAACAACAAGCATCAACACAATTACTGCACGTAAAAAATGTCTCCAAAATGTAAAAGAGGCAAGAGAATAAAACTGAAAATAACCGACATGTATCCCGTCGATATAACAACTGTTTTTTTTTTTGCACTAATCGACGGCGCAACAGGTTGGTGGTGGAAACGGCTGATAAGAACCAATTGTTTCCACCACGCCTTGTCGCCTGGCTCGAACAGATTGTGTAATTTAATTTATTTTTTCATTTATATTTATTTTGTTTAATTTCAAACGAACTTTAAATTCAGTTAAGTTACAATTATCAAGAATACTAACATATATAGCAATACTTGGATTTAAACCTTTAATAACATTTCTCACCAACTTTTCCTTTGACACATTGCAGTAAATTCTCTTACATAGAGGCTTCATATCATTAATTTATTCAACTGTTTGTTCATCATCTAATTGCTTTCTTTCTCTAATAAAATACGTCACATATCATTTTAAGCAATTAGTTAAAATTCTTCTTTAAATTTTTTTTCTAATTCATGCCAGGGTAAATTTTTTAATTCAATATTATCATAAAAGGTTAAAGCAGAACTTTGCAAAAAAGCTACTAAATATTGAGGTTTATCATTATCTGACCAATTATTAATAGCAGCTGTTCTACTAATTTTTTAGATTCGATGCGAAGCTGAGAAGGTATTGGTTTTACTAAAATGTGTTTTTTTTTTTTTGTGTCTGTTGCCACTTTTACTCAGCTCTCACCGAACCGATTTCTTTCAATGATACGTCAAAAGATCACAAATCGTATCTAGTCGAAGACATTACCCTCAAAAATTGAAAAAAATTCCCTAGTTCCCCGTAAATGGGGAAACATCCAAAAAAATTACAAATTTAAAAATCGCTAATTTTCGAAATTTTTTCAATTTTTTTTACTAAAAACTGCTGTAACTCTTTTAGAAATAAACATATCAATATAATTCTTTTTTTTATAGATGCATGATGTCATCACCTATCTTTTGGTATATTTTTTTTTTATATCTGACACTTAACCTGCCCACAGGGGGGGATTTAAAATGACAACTTTTTTACAAAAATTTAATTTTTTCAACTTAACTTTTGAAAGTGTTTCGGAAGGTCTGACACTTTTATATATATCTTAAATTAAAGCTTATGTAATATACTTTATCATGGAAAAAAAACATTTCGGACTTTATCTTATCTTCACGGTGTAAATGGCTACCGAATGCTATTTTTGTGTGAAAATGTTCAATTTTGTATTTTACATTTTTAACTTTATTATGCTATAACTTTTTGAAAAATGTATGGATCATTACAATTTTTGTATGAGAAGTAGTATTTACATAGATCTTTCATTCGACATACTGTTTTTTTAATCGGACCATTTCCCTTAATACAGAGGGGATTCAAAACATAAAAATGCATATAGAAAGTAGAACTTTTTCAACTTAACTTTTGAAAGTGTTCCGGAAGGTCTGACACTTTTATATATATCTTAAATTAAAGCTAATGTAATATACTTTATTATGGTAAAAAAAAATTTCGGACTTTATCTTATCTTCATGGTGAAAATGGCTACCGAATGCTATTTTTGTGTGAAAATTTTCGATTTTGTATTTTACATTTTTAACTTTATTATGCTATAACTTTTTGAAAAATGTATGGATCATTACAATTTTTGTATGAGAAGTAGTATTTACATAGATCTTTCATTCGACATACTGTTTTTTTAATCGGACCATTTCCCTTAATACAGAGGGGATTCAAAACATAAAAATGCATATAGAAAGTAGAACTTTTTCAACTTAACTTTTGAAAGTGTTCCGGAAGGTCTGACAATTTTATATATATCTTAAATTAAAGCTAATAAAATATACTTTATAATGGTAAAAAAAAATTTCGGAATTTATTTTATCTTCATGGTAAAAACAGACTTTAAACTTAATAAAAAAAATACGATTTTTGTAAAAAAATTCTTTTTTATTTTTTTAACTTTATAATGCTATAACTTTTTGAAAGATGTATGGATTAATATAATTCTATTTTTATGGATGCATGGTGTCTTTACCTATCATTTGGTATATTTTTTTTATAAATCTGACTTTTTACCTGCCTACAGGGGGGGATTCAAAATGACAACTTTTTCACAAAAAATTGACTTTTTCAACTTAAATTTTGAAAGTGTTCCGGAAAGTCTGACACTTTTATATATATCTTAAATTAAAGCTAATGTAATATACTTTATCATGGAAAAAAAAAATTTCGGACTTTATTTTATCTTCAAGGTGAAAATGGCTACCAAATGCTATTATTGTGTGAAAATTCTCAATTTTATTTTTTACATTTTTAACTTTATAATGCTATAACTTATTGAAAAGTTTATGGATCCACACAATTTTTTTATGAGAAATAATATTTTTTAATAAACCCTTTTTCATTCGACATACTTTATCTTAATCGAGATATTAATAAGGAACCAGCAGATCAAGTAGCTTTTGGAATAAAACACCAATTTTTTTAAAATTAAACACTATCTAACGATTTGCATCGAAGCGTTTATATTTGATAGTGATTTTAATCACTGTCAGATATCATTATACTTAATCCAACTATGCCACGTCACCACTGTGCCGCGACCCCCCTGTGTTGGGTTTTTTTAAAATGAAACTACTCTTTTATTTATCCCACCTGAAAAAATACTCGGTTTAAAAAATAATTTTTTGCTCTCCATACTAAAGTTATTAATTGTATTATTTGAAGGTTTGTTTGTATTTTTACATTGGGATATATAAAACCACAATAGTCTTATTTTTAGGTCTGATATTACACCAGTAGTAATTAAATTTCTCTCTTCGAGTTTTTATATTAATTTATGCTTTTTTAGATTATTTATCCAATCAAAAGTTTTCTTATGCTCCTCTGGCACATTTTCTATGGAAATATTTTCTGTTTCCTCTGACATTTATATATCAAATAATATATTTGAATAAAATAAAATAAATACAATAATTTTTTTAAAACAAATTATTATAATCATGACACTTACGTTTTTGACTCCACTAATAAAACTGGAATCGTTTATGGGTTAGGTAATCGTCCACCTATAGTACTTTACAATGTAGAAAACAATACGCATTGGATTCCTAGAGTACTTTCGGATAAAAAATCCAAATATATTCCAAATAATGTAATAAGTTTCACAGAATTTGATCCCATTTATAAATTAAAACAATCAATAGCAAATCACGTTAAAAAATCATTTAACACAATTGAACCATGTAATGATTCAATTACTAATAAATCTATCACAAACAATAATAATGTAATTTTAAATATAAACACATTCACACACACAGAAAAGAAAACTATTACAGACAGAGAGGGAACACCTATTAATATTTCACCTCAGTTACTAGATTCTGAACACAAACAAGCCTCTAAAACAATAACAAAATACAAAAATTCAGAATTGAATAATATTTTTAATATTAAAGAAGCAAATAAAGAAAATAAAACACACAATTATATTTTTCTAAATTTAAGCAAATTTAATATTTCAACACAAAAAGTAGAGTTAAACAAAATAATAAATGAAAGCATAGAAACAAAAACATTATTTAACTTTATGACACCACCATTAATTAATAACAAAAGATTGTATTCAAATTGTTTAGTTGTTTCAGACAAAAATACAAAGGAGAGAATTAAAAAATTTCAGTTGCAATTCCAAACAAATATGAATCTATTAAAAACAAAAGACAATTTTCAATATATTAACTCAATTAATTTAAATTGTCAATTTTTACAGGTACATATAAAAGCAACAAATCGGTTCAAAATAAATCTAACTTATTTTTATAATAACAATCATAACACTATGAAAATAGAACAAGATACTTTTAAAAAAAATGAAACGCTATCAATTTTACCTAATAAACTTATTTCTCTTGGTTATAACCTAAATTCTTATATGAAAAATATTCCAAAAATTTTACAACATTTTAAAAGAAACGTTTTAACTACAAAGAATGCATTTTATCATTCTTTAAATAAATATTATTGGTCTTTTATAAATTACATACAACTTTTTGTTAAACACACCATGAAAAAGACTTGCATTAAGCATGTCATTTTTATTTTTGACCCCGGAGGTTAATATTTTTATATAATTGTCATTAATAATCAAAAAAGGGAAACATTGTGTAACGAACATAAAAAAAAAAAAATGTCTATAACAAATTACTTATAATTTATTTAATTTTAAGTTGAATAAATATTACACAATATATTATTTGTTTGTCAATCATTCATAATTTGTAACTGATTATAAATATACAAATCATACGAAAGCATATTTTTTTTTAATGATTTCAATGAGTTAATAAATATTCATAATCTCTGTTCTATATTTAATCACACCAAGTCTACATGTAAAAACTTAAAGTCACAAAATGCCATTTTATAATTCACATCATTGTATAATCAGTAATATAATTTTATAAATTTATAATTAGTTCATAAAATAAATATTTTTGTAAAAAACATACAATTGTAAAGCAAATTTCAACAATTTCAAATCATTGAAAATTACAAAAGATGAAGAAAAAGCAATTCATACTAGTAATTATGGTTAAATAATTAGTTCAACGATCACCAGTTGAAGATTTTGGAATTCAAATTAACAGTAAAAACTAAAAAATCAAATGCTTATACAAGATCAACACTTAAAAAAAAAAAAAAAAACCAAATTAAAGAAATCTATTTGATTGCACAAATTTATTTGCTTTTGACATCCATGGCTTCAAAAGAAAGTTACAATTAAATCAATAATAATGTGAAGTCCAAAAATAAAAAAATTGTATATTTTCACATTTAAAAGCATTATGATTATAATTTACAAAACCAAATAGCAATACATCAAAATTGAAAAAGCCAGAATTCTAGAAGAACGATAATGTCTGAACTTTTTATTTTTAATGATTATTACTATGTATGAAGAGAACAAGATGATCTTTTAGACTACAATAAAATTTCTTATACTATCTTAAAATGTTAGTGGCATATTATTATTGATATTTATTGTCATATTGTTATTGGCACAATATTTAAATATTTTATTTAGTACTATACATACTTATTTACTATCATAATATTATGTTTATACATTCTATATATATATTTTTTTCAATTAATATTATAAATTCATTAGATTATGTTATTAACATTTAAATATTTTATATATTAATATTTGATATTTAATTACATGATAATTAAACATCATTATTTATGAACACTATTAATCAACTACATTTACGAAATTGTTATTATATCCTTATTATAATAAATTTTTTCTTGACCATACTCCCCTTAGTTGTGAGGACACAACTTTCAAAAAAATTGGGGTGGATGTAATGATATACATAGTACATCATTAATATTATAATAAATTATTTGTATACACAATAGATCATTAATGTCATAATGTATTATTTAAGACTTCAATCAATCAATTACACAAAATAAAATGTATACCAATAAAAATAAGATATATATATATATGTACCTTTTAAATGTTTAAAAATATTAATGAAATTTCGTAGAAAAAGAGTATATATTAATTAGATAAAACAAACAGGAAATAATAAACAGTATGTAATGGTAGCACATAAGATGAAGGGTAATAAACTATGTCTAAATTATTATATGAGATATGATTGTATTTTATAATATGTAGATCATTATTGATGAAAATGTAATAAATAACATGTAATAAATTACGATTAATAAAGAAATAATAGTGGCGTCGGGGATTACTTCTTGCCTTTGAACTACGGTCAAATTTAATATAAAAAGCCAAAAATAAAGAACATTCTGGGACAGATGCAATCAGATATTTACAGAGGCACTCACTGCGCTCGATTATTCCACACTACGAAATATATGCAAGAAGTGTTTCGCCGTCAACACAATTATATTTTTTCACAAAATACAACATCTATTTATTTAAGAGTATCGCAGAAAATATCAAGGTAGGAATCTAATAAATTCACCAAAAATAAATAAGGTTTAGAATTAAATTTTATGAGTACATAGATTAAGTAGGCATACAGGAAAATCAAGTGATTATCAATAATAATAAATATACCAAGTAAATTTAATAAATCGATAATGTTTGTACAGAGTTACTTGGCAGAGTTATATCGTTGATACGTGTCTATTTCAGGAGTTAGGTTGGAGGTTCATATGTATAGCCACCATACCACTCTGGGTAGACACACGAGGTGACTCAATCCCACCTATCATCGATAACCGTCAAAACTCGTGGCATTATTGATATTTAAGAATTGGCAATTAATTATGATAAATCCCATATTAATAAAATAAAGATCACTTTATTTATCTATCATCTTCTATCTTTCGTACAGACCCTCGTACTCATACCCCGAATAATAATATTACCATACAATAAAGTATATTATATATTTTCTATTTCTTTTTATTCACTACAATAATATATAATATACAGAGTGATTCATTAAGGATAAGACACTCGTTTACTCAGTAACTATTGAAAATTTTAAATTTTTGGTAAGAAAAATATTATTTGATTCACTACAATAATATGTAGTAAAAACATGATATTTTACATCCCTTCAAGGTTAAAAAACATTAACTTGAGTTTTTTTAAATGAGAACACATATTTTGAATTTAATAAAATGTTTGAGTTTTTAATTTAATAGTAAATGAAATATAAATTTTTAATATAACTTTATTCGTTTATTAGATATAAACACTTAAAGTTTCAAATTTTTGAGTTAATATACATGTATAATACACATGGGTTTACAAATACAGGTAGCTAATTGGTTTTTTAAGATATTGCTGTCACAGTCAAGGATTGTTTATTATCAATTATGACTATCAATAGATATACTTTTTGTATTGTCGGTTAGTGTATTTATAAACTCACAACAATGTACCTTACTATCATTGATAATAACAATGCTGTGTACCTGCTAATATCGATGTCATAAAAAATCAATTAGCTACCTGTATTTGTAATCCCTTGTGTATTATACCTATATATTAACTCAAAAATTTGAAACTTTAAATGTTTATATCTAATAAACAAATTAAGTTTCATTAAAAATTCAAATGCCATTTACTATTGAATTAAAAACTCAAACATTTTATTAAATTAAAAATATGTGTTACCATTTAAAAAAACAAAGTTGACACCCTTACCAGGCATAAGGGATGAACTTAAAAAGTATTACATAGTTAATAATTCAAGAATAATGTGTAACTAAAGATAATAAAGAAAAAAAATGTTTAAATTATTATTATTCTGCAAGTAATTGAGTGGGTTATGATAAAAAAATCACCCTGTATATATGTATATGTAAATTTTAATTTACCAATAATCCAGAGCAATCGCCAACCGTGAAATAATAGCTTAAACGAAATCTGCTCTATATAGATTTGATTTTAACAAAAGTACTTATTTAAACTTTATTATTTATATTAAAATTTTATGTTCAGCATTTTAATGCTTAACTTTGAATTAGTATTCTTTTTGCTTTTATGCGAAGCTGAGAAGGTATTGGTTTTACTATGATGTGTTTTTTTTTTTTTGTGACTGCTACCACTTTTTCTTAGCTCTCACTGAATGAATTTCTTTCAATTTTTTTTACTTAAAAGTGCCATAACTTTTTCAAAAATGAACACATCAGTATAATTTTTTTTATATAGATTCATATTATTACCTTTTATTTGGTATATTTTTTTTTTTATATGTAACTCTTTACTTGCCCACAGGAGGGGATTTAAAATGACAACTTTTTCACAAAAAATTAACTTTTGAAAGTTTTTCGGTAAGTCTGACACTTTTATAAATATCTTAAATTAAAGATAATGTATTATTTTTTATTAAAAAACAAAAATTTGACCTCTGGACTTGTCTTCATGGTGAAAATGGCTACCAAATGCTATTTTCGTGTGAAAATTCTTGATTTTTTTTTTACATTTTTAACTTTATAATGCTATAACTTATTGAAAAGTGTATGGATAAACACAATTTTTTTATGAGAAATTATATTTTTAATAATCCCTTTTTCATTCAGGATATTAATAAGGAAATAGCAGATCATGTAGCTATTGGAATAATCCACCAATATTTTAAAATTAAACACTATCTAAAGATTTGCATTGAAGTGTTTTTTTTTATAGTGATTTTAATCACTGTCAGATATCATTATACTTGATCCAACTATGCCACGTCACCACTCTGCCACGACCCCCTTGTGCTGGGTTTTTTATACTACGTTAACCTGTCTTTTTATACTTTTATTTTAATTCAATTATGGGATTAACTTCATTCAGTGTTTCCAGATATTTTTATTTACATATAGTTTAATTGTGATCAAAGTTTACAATATTTTCCTTTAATATACAATAATTTGAGTAATAGGATGATAACATAACTTTTGTCATATTAATACTATTATTACAACAATTGTGGATACAAACAAAGTAGCCCACTGTTATTTCATATTGTGATAGTGACGAGTATATTACGACATATCTTTTATAATTATAAAAAATATAGCAAAAATTAAGGAATTATCAATAGTTACACTTAGGTTTTAAGCATTATATTAAATTCTAAAAAATAAGAAACTTAATCTACGTAGGTAACAAATTAATTGCATTATCGGAAGTATAAGAAAAAAGTCTTAACATTTGAAACCCGTACATAAAAGTCATAATTGATACAAATAAAATATAATTTATGATTATTTAACATTTGTATAGAGAGTTTTGTTGTAAATTATTCTGAAACTATTCAGAATCTGTATTGTGCACCATTTAAGTCTGCTCTTTTTTCTTATCAGAGTTTCCTAAAAGACGTTTGAAGCTTGTGTTTTTTGAAAATTTTAAAATTGCATTTTTATATGAGATTAATCTTTTTTCAAACTGAAAAATATAATGTTTTTTTATTAGTTATATATAATGTAAGTTTAGTTTAATAATAAATATTATTTTTGTAGTTTAATTAATTTTCATTTTTCAAAAATTAATTTTATTATATTAAACTGATATTTACATAAAATTTTACTGTAACATCAATAAATCTTCACATTTTTTATATTAATTTATAATATTTATATCATAGTAATATGTTCATTTTTACTAAATTAAAAACTTATTTAATATATAATACATTTTTATGTACTAAGCATATTTAAATATGTACATATTGTAAATATGATACATACATAATATTAATTGAATATTTTTATAAAATTAATAAGTGTTTATTTGATATTCTATAAATTGATAACTCTACATGTAGAAAAATAATTAACATTTTTACAATTATTGGTAGGCAGCTGCAATATACTATTTTTACTAAGAATTATCTAAAGCCGAATAATGTTTAATCTATAAGAAAATAAAAGGTGTCAGAAATTCTACTTTCTAATTGCAATACCTTGTATGCGCAGGAAAGAAATTAAATTTTCGAAAAAATAGGAAAGAGCCCTATAAGAATTATTAAAAAAAATTCGTTTTTATTCGTAAATTTATCGAAATTTTTAGTCAAAGTATTTAAAAAATATACATAATTTTTTATTTTTTGGTGTATCGTTGAGTAATATTAATCAAATGAGAGCTTACTGTCTACAAACATAAAAAACCGCGTCATAGTAATATGAAAACTAAAATTATAAAAAAAAAATCGTGATTGTTTATTGTTTAAGTAGATGAACTAAAAGTATTCAGAATGTACTGAATTTAAGAGTCAACTCTATCACTTTTGAAACAATTATCATCTCGCTAAAACTTTTTTCCAACAAACTTGTACATTATTAAACTATTTTAAAAATCCATTCTTTATTAATTGTCTTAAGAAAACATAAATTTTCATTTTTTTTTTTAATGAAAAACATTTATTATTTAGTGTTTTTCTTATAATAAATTTTGATGAATGAATAACAATTTTAAGACAAGTACTAATTGTAATATATATGTTTATTTATAATATATACTCCACCCGCGAAGCATTCCCACTCTACAGTTTGATTTTTATATCATATCCCACTCTATTACTTACAGAATAAAAATAATTTAAACATTTTTTTTTTTAGTTACGTATTTTGTTCTAAAATTATTAGCTATATTGTAAGGGTGTCAACCTTGTTTTTTTTTTTTAATGGAAACACATATCTTGAATTTAATAAAATGTTTGAGTTTTTATTTTAATAGTAAATGGAATTTAAATATTTAATATAAATTTATTCGTTTATTAGATATAAAACTTTTAAGTTTCAAATTTTTAAGTTAATATGTATAATATACGATTGATTACAAATACAGGTTGCTAATTGCTTTTAATGACGTCGATATTCGCAGATACGAAGCATTCATTATCAATGGTAGTAAGGCAGGCATATTGTTATGAATTTATAAATAAAAACACAATACCAAAAGTATTTCTAACGATGAAGTCATAAAAGCTCCGTTTCTGTGATAGCGATGTCATAAAAAACCAATTATCTACCATGACTTGTAATTATACACGTATATTAATTCAAAAATTTTAAATTTAAGTATTTCATAGCTAATAATTTAAGAATAACACGTGTAATATAGGTCATTATTTTATAAAACTGAAAACAAAGCATTTTTGTAATGTTTGGTTTAACTATGAATTTCTTGATCTATTATTACTAAAATATAATATAGTCTATTATTTGTAAACCTAGAAGTAGAACACTTTTGTAATGNTATGAATCTCTTGATCTATTATTACTAAAATATAATATAGTCTATTATTTGTAAACCTAGAAGTAGAACACTTTTGTAATGTTTGGACTAATTGTAATTACCCGAATTATTGTTACTAGATTAGGAAGTAAATATTTATAAACCTTTTTGAAAATGATTACTATATGAATTTTATAAAAAGACAAACAAAGTATTTTAGTATATAAGATGAAATGGAATGAATTGAAAAGTAGAGAAAGAGAAGACCTCGGGAGTACCGAAGGTAATCTCTTTCCGTGTGGTACGTTTGTGACATTAAGTTTTTATTTTGTGTATTATTTATTTATCCGTTTTTAAGTGTATCAATATTTTATA
>NW_026099575.1:40927806-40989990 GCF_025091365.1 Daktulosphaira vitifoliae | reverse complement strand
TAAGATATTTTTTTACTAAAATTTTTCTTAAATTCTACTCTACAAAATAGCTATCTTAGATTTTTTTTTTACATTTTATTTAAAATTTAAAAATAATTAATATTTTTAATAAAATGTAAAAAAATTAATTATTGAGATATAGCTATAGATCTAACGTATAACTATTATTTAAAAAAAAAATCAGCTAAAAATATTAACTGGATCAAAAGTTATTTAAGTTGTCAGTGAGTGGTGGGCCACCCTGTATATAAATACAACACACGTAATTAAATATTGAAAAAAAAAATAAATAAATGTTTAAACTACTTTAATTCTGTAAATATTTAAGTGGGTTATGATAAAAAAATCACCCTGTATATATGTTTAAACTCAAGAACTTGTCATAAAATTTTCATAATTGCGTCATTAAATGTGCGAATATGAAGATATTTGTAATTTTGAAAATGAAGAAAAGCAATTTTTTTTTATTAAAGACAAATAATAAAAAACATAAAAAAAGATTTTTCAATACTTAATGTTTTTTTAATTATGTATCGTACTTTCTCATTGCTGTCTATTTATTTAACTTACATTTGATTGAGGTTTTTTTGGTTTAAATAAGTATTCACAAAATATTTCACCACATTTATTTATTACATTTTTGCATCCATCCAAATTGTCATATACTAGCAGTTCAGTAATTGGGTGAAGCTGATTGCAAATGTAATCATTAATTTCATTTATTAATTTATCTTTTTCTTCAAAATTTAGAACTAACTTTACTCTAATAACAGTTAGATTTGATCTAAATTGTTGATCCATTCCAAACCCTTTAAATTTGTGTAACTGTTAGAATAAAGTATTAATATGTGTTGTATTCTATGTAGTTTATTTCAACAATTAACTGACAAAACTAATAAAATATTAAATTTAAAATGTAAAGTTCTCCAGAGATTATAAAACAATAATTTTTTTTTAATGGTATTGCAATTATTGCAATACCATAAAATTTTAATAAATATACTAACGATGATATCATTAATATATTTATTAAATTATTCTAATTATTCAAGAAAAACTTTTTTTTTTTTTATTATTATTGCATATTTTATATAAAATGGTTTATAAAAATCTATATATTCAATGAAAAACATTAATAAAATTAGAAATAAATATATTTTGCATAAGTGTATTACCTATTTTTTAAATAAAATTACCTGTTGTTTTATTTTCGACAAAATGAATAAAACCTTTGTCAGATAAGCAAGTGGTGAATCTACGTATTGCTTTATCCATATTATCAGCCGACAAATCATATTTTTCATAATCCAATTGAATAGACATCTAAAAAATAAAAAATATATTTATTTTCATCTTTAAAAACGAATGAATTTTTATTGTCGTCTATTATACAATAAGTTAGACAGTTATGTTTATGAAGATTCAAAACTCAACCAGTAATATTTAATGAATGATATTAATGTAAACATATTTAGACAAATAATATTATACTTTTCTTAGATTTAATCTAATAATCTTCTTATTTAATTAGATTGTATCTAGTATTTATTGCATATTTTTAATAAACGTATCAACTCACAGAAAATAAACTTCCGAAAATCATTAATATATAAATTACATATGCGTTTTCCATTATTTTTATCATTTGTCTACAAAAAAGATTAAAAGAAATTAATATTACTAAAGTCTAAATAAAATTCTTTCGAAAGAAGTTGCAGTATACATGTTTGTTGCAATATATATTTTATATGAAAGATAAATAAACAGCTCATAATTCATAATTTAATAACTATAATTCAAACTACATGGTAAAAATTAATACCTGGAACGAATTAAAATTACATTTAAAAAAGTATTTTTATAAATTAATGGCTCTATACTTTTATACAGAATGATTATGTAATCATGGCTCACGGTAATATATTAAAATATATTATTTACCTTAATTACTCACACAATAAATATAATTAAAAAATTTGAAACTTTCAATGTTAATATCTTATAAATTAATCAAATTATATAAAAAAATTCAAAAGCCATTTACTATTAAATTAAAAACTCAAACATTTTATTAAATTAAAAATATATGATCCAATTAAAAAAACAAAGTTGACACCCTTACAAGGCATAGTTATGAACTTAAAAAGTATTACATAGATAATAATTCAAGAATAATTTGTAACTATAGATAACCAAAAAAAAAAAATTTAATCATATTTATTCTATGAGTAATTGAGTAGGTTAAACCCAACCTTCAAGAAAGAAAAAACGATGTCATATTAAAATTATTATAGATACTGTTTAACTCGTAGTTAAACAATCACTCTGTATTATACAAGAAAATAATTATATTTTAAAATATTAGTTCTTTTAAATTATATGATTTTTTGAAAGGCACCTGAACAATTAGGTAGCTTACTAAAATGTTTAAATAATCGGTTGTTTTATATTTGATACTTATGATAGGTGTGCATTTTTTTATTATTAAATAGCAATTTAGAAAAGTAATCATATAAATCAAGGGTTACACTAACAAGTTAAATTAAAAAAAAAATACCTATTTTATATACAGGTTGTAAATGTATCAATTCATAGAAATATATAAGCAACCATTTAAAAAGTTTATAAAATAAACACCGTTGTAATTTTTTTTTTTTCTGAAAAATTCATATAAATTGAAGGACCAATAATAATTTTATTGTTAATTTCAATGAGCTTATCAATTTGAGAACATAAAAATATACAAAATTATTATAAAATAATAGAAAACAATAAATTTATTACTTTAATTACATTATATTATCATTTAATTTATAATTTTTTATTACACAAAGAGTATAACCATTTAATGGCTACCAAAGTTAAATCAATACTATATGTTTAATTTAAAAATATAAATATTTTATGCATACAATTTTGACAGCAATAGAATATATTTTATTATTCTTAAAATTGTATTATCAATGATAGCATAGCTACTAATAATATTGATAAAAAATCCAGCAAAGCGGGAAAGTGACATAGTTGACACAAATACTGATGATATCTGACGGTGATTAACATCACAATCATAAAAAATACACATCGATACGAATTTGCTAAATTTTTTGTTAAAGTAGTTAAAGTAAAAGTAAAAAACTTATAAAAAAAAACATTGTGGAAATGTTTTTAATTTTAATCATGTAATACTCCTAAAAAATTTTAATCTGAAAAATATTTAAAATACAAAGACATTCCGGAAAATTTTCAAAAATTGAAAATAATATAATTTTTTTCATAAAAATTGTGAATTTTCTTACTTTAATGACTAATTTTCTATAGAAGAACAATTATCTTGAAAACTTTAATATTGTAGTTTGTACCAAAGCTTTTATATAAGTTAAAAGAGGGCTAATTTTCTGAAACATTTTCAAAAATTAAGGTTAAGTACAATTTATGTATGCATGGGTTGTCCCATTTAAACTCTTCATGCACTTAGAGTTTTCCGTTAGATTCTCTTTTATAAAAAGCATACCAAAAGAAAACTTGTTGTCTCTTTTATATTGTATCAAAACATCATTAAGATCAATACTTAAAGTTATATTAGTTTTTAAATGCCGTTTTTTAAGGAAGTGTAATTTTGGGATATTTTTATAAATTTCTAAAATTGAGGACTTTTTTTAATTTTTGGTACTGATAGGTTTAATTAGATTAATAGACGGACTACTCAAAAAAATTCTAAAACTCTCTTTGTAAATTATTTTCATAATGACATTAATATTTTAATGTTGGCTTAATAAATTTTACGATTATTTAAAAAATATTCGATAATACAATATAATTTTTCGATTTTAATGTCAATAAAAAATGTTGTCTGATTAAATGTTAAAATTTTCAATTTTCTTTTGTATTTGTTACTTATGATATTTGAATATAAAAACTCGTATATAAATATGTTTTGTTAGTTTATGTACATGATAATCATAAGATTTTTAATAAAAAAAAGTAATACAGGAAAAATTTTTTCTTCAAACGAAGCATTTAGTTTTTGACGTTCATACATTGGAAACAATTATTGAATAAGATTTTAATTTATATAATTTTCATATGACTAATGGACATACAACATTTAAGTTTGATTTATTAGTCGAAATTTTATTCTTTAGTCTATCGAGCTTTTTTATCAAAGTCAAAAATAATTAACTGTGTTTCACAAATTATACTAGTGATATATCTCAAAGATAACAATAAATAATTAAGAAAATTTTCACCCATTTTTTTAGTCCCATGTTATGTATAATAATTGGTACAACAAAACATCTCAATGTTATTTTTTCCTCTAGCAATATTAGATTGCACGTATGAACACTTTTTGTAAACTAATTTTAATATTATGATAACTAGTGTCATAATAAATGTTAAATGCAAGTACACAATGGAAAGAGTTTCTATAAATTAATTATTACATTGTACATTTTTTTTAATTGATTTTACAATTGTTAAAAAAGTTTTTTTAATTGAATTTAGTCAAGCCACATTTTTACAGAATAACAAGCCGAAATTTATTTTATCCCTAAGATGGCGCCACATTATTTATACTCAATTTTTATTTCTTTCTATTTCTTACTATTGTAAAATATTAATTATGCTACTGGAAATAAGCATGGCCATAATTTTTAGCGATCAGTTTTACAAGTTCTTGAATATTCGCATAAATATTAATATCATCAAATAATTTCCATTAAAAGGGAATTCAATGAATTTTTTTTTTTGAATGAACTATAAAATGATACACTTTATAACTAACATTATAAATGCTAGTTAATGATCTTTAAGATCGGTTAGTTAAAGCTTAAAAAAATCTTGTTTTCAATTGGATTTTCTTGTTTGAAATTGTACAGATATAGAGTTAAAGTAATTATTTTTAATTCATAAATAAATCGAACAACTTCAATTGATAAGCATTTATCATTCACATGCTTTAATTTTGTTTCAATCAGTTTTATAGTCATGATTTTTGTATAATACGATGTTATTATTTTATAGTTTGCGTTCCATGACAAATCATTTGTTGGGTTCACTAAGCTAGGAAATGAATTAATTTGAAAATAATGTTTGTTCTAAAGGTTTCAAATCAATTAATCACGAACAAAGTTCATAATTTATTATTCACCGACAGCACCATGCTTCTTTGTATACACTCTATAATGTATACTGTAAAATTATTATGCAAATTAATTCATTAAATACAAATCAATTAACTCGTTGATTCGCTTAATATTTTTTTACATTATTTTATGTTAGTTACATTGAAATAGTTTTGCTTAAAAGAATTCGAGAATAAAAAATTTGATACCAATACAAGTGATAAAACCTAAAATCATTAAGTTTTTCAATTTATAATAAAAGTTTAAAATATTTACTTAGTTATGTGAGTATTTTTTTAATATATTTATTTTAATATGATGGCAACTACTTCTATTTAATATTAATGCTATATTTATCTTTGTTTATTTTTGATCTAATTTATATTTACTTTTTTTTTTAATAATTTTTATAGATTTGGATTAGGTTTTAATTTTAAAAAAATATTAGTAAAATATTTTCTGGATCAAAAGTTATTGAATATATCAACACATAGTGGGATATTTATAAACTTAAATATTGTTGTCATTAAAAAAATGGTACCTGTTTATTTATTATGCATCAATACATTATAGTACGTGCAATTTTTTAATATAATAATTTTATATTAAAAGTTAATATTAATATTGATTGTTATCAACTTTTTTTATTTTAGTTAATAGTGTAACGTCAAAAATATATTAGCAAATGATTAATTGTGTTATGCTACAGTATTTCTGATAATACTTAAATTTCAAAGTTGAATTTATGTTCAACACCATGTAGCTAAATTTTATAAAATAAAATATGTTTGAAATATTTATTGCATTAGGGTCACCTTAAATGTAGAAACGGATACGTTTTCGCATTAATCCATCGTCCACGCTTAAGTTGCTGATTTTAATATTTTTCTACTGTCGTTTTTTCTTTTTATAAGTTCTTAAAAGGTTTACCACCGAAATCTTACTTGAACGTTGATAAGGCAGCAAAGGGAGGTTTCGGTCATGTCACATTCGTTTTTCGGAAGCTATAATTCGCATAGACACACAGCTCGGGCAAAACAGCAACAGCCACGCTGGAATGGCGCCAGCCCGATAAATATGAATATATACATAGATACACGAAAACTCCTCCCTCCGTCTATTTCTTTTTGTACATCTACGGTTTTCGACAATGACAAAAAAATTCAAAAGGATATAGCTACTATAGGAGATAAACAGAGAAACTGTATGTGAGCGTGTGTGTGTGTGAGTGTACAAGTATAAAAAAAAAATAAAACGCGGTGCTCTCTATACGTTTAAAAGCTGCACAACTGGCGTTTTTCTTTTATTCAAATAAACAATTCTTCGTTGAGTCCAAAAGAAAACTTGTCTTTTATTGTGCACATTTTTTCTCTTTCTTTTTCAACGGTGCCGACCTTTTAGTCGCCAGAGAGACGTCGATGAAACTTTGTTTTTGTTTATATCCGACTATAATGGAGAAAATTAAAACAATTCTATGCTCATTTTCGCACATGATGATGCTTTTATTATAAAATGTTTGCTATGCTCGTCGTTCTGAATACTCTGTATTGGTAGTATTATCAGATCTAAACGGAGTTGTTAAAAATCATGTTTTTAAAAAAACATGTTTAAAACATTAGTGAACAGTTTGAAACGTTTAAAATATCCCATAATACTATTGTAAATTTTGAATTTTTTTGAGATTTAAACATGTTTAAAGCCCTGTAAAAACCGTAGTTTTATATAAAAATGCATAGTTTGTACTGTTTATAAATATAATTTTATTCAATTAAAATCGTTTACATTATTTAGAACAAGTACGGCATAAGAAAAGGAGTAATATTCAAAAGTTTTTAAGTGATATTCCATTAAAAAGACTAAAGGTCAACGATTCATCCCTTTGCTATGCTGAAATTTCTTAGCGCTTTAATGAATGGCTCGTTTCGCAATCTATAGAGCGGAAATAATACTTAACCGTAACAATACTGTCTCCATATCATTTGTAGTTTTTGATAATTGTTGTCACTAAGTATTTTGGTTTTACGCTGAATTTCAAATTCTAATTTTTTTAATGGTATTTTTCTAATATCAATATTCGTAAGTTGTTATTGATAGTTAGGTGTTTTAATAAAAGTATACTTTCAAATAGCTTACATAATTATATATACATAATATGTCTAGTAGCTATAAAACATTTTTAAATTTAAACTAATGTATGATAGAAAATAGAAAAATATCTGTGTTATTTGTTAGTGTTACAAAATTTAACATCGATACTTATGCAACAATATAAAGTGTAATTGAACTACATTATAACCTAACTATATTTAAGTTTAACTGTTTTTACATGTGAGAAAATAATTATTTTAAATTTTATAATATATAATCATTAGTAATAGAACTCTAAAAAAATAATAAATTTTGTAAGTTTTCAAGGTTTAAAAAGTACAAAAACTATTTTGAGTATGATTAAGAAGCTACATAACTAACTTTTTTTTTTCATTTAATTTTTTAAATAATGGTAAAAGAAAATAATAAAATTAATAGTTATGATAGATTCAGACTGTATAATGTTATCGGGAAAAAGGGTATGAATTTTATGAAGAACTAAGAATTAACTAACGCAGTTCTATTTTTAGACAGTTAAGGACAGTTTAAGAGATACAGATAAATGTTGCATAAATGTTACTTATAGTGAAAGTACAAAAATAAAAAGAATTTAGAGATCAAAATAAACATGGGCTGGTAATAAATTGTGATCAAATCTAAGACATAAAAATTTAATTAAAAAATGTCTAGTAAGATTTGAATTGTGGGTCCAGAAGTGAAGGGGTTACTTAATTAGTAACTACATTTATTTACAATTATCTATTGTAAATATTTAGAATGAACAAAACTATAGAATTTTAAATCGATTATATTATTAACAAAGAATATTTTCTTATGATTTAGTACAAATATTATTATTTAGATATGAATTAACTATTGTTCAACAGTATCAACGATGGATATTGTTGTTGAGTTATTATGACGATTTATTTTGAGGACATAAATAAAATTGTTAAGCGTCCCATAACATTATAATATATATTTGATCCCTCAGCCATAAACCACATCAAAATCAGAGTTTAAAAGGGCCAACTTTGTAATACCCGATTCCATTGTTATGTAGATGACAACTTGTCCACTAAGCTTGTTCCAAGGTGGAGCTTTGAACTGGAAACTCTAAATCTCGTGATCTCTAAATAGGGTTTTACAACACCGTAATCAAAGTCCTTCACAAAAGAACGGACACCACTGACTTTACGTTTTGATTTTACTTTTTCACTTACGCTGTAGGATGTGCTTACATTAGAAGTACACAAATAAAACAATTACATTTTTTAAACTAAAATCGTTTATTATGAAAACAATATTAAAAAAAATTACATTAAGTATTGCTTTGTTATATTGCCAAGAGGATTTATTATATATATATATATATATTACATATTAAATTATTATACCTTTTTTAATATATTATTATAATAAAATTCTATATAATAGGGATAATGTTCAAAAAGTCATTTACTAAAAACTATTTAATAGATTTGCGTTTCATACAAAGTAATTTGTTTCTTTCGTTACATCGATGGTCCAGTTACACTTGGGGTAAATAAAGTTTATATTTTCAAAATACAGCATCTATATCATTGAATACAAATTTTAATAATAATTAGTTTATTGTATTGAAGATTTTAAAACATTAATATATGCAATTTATTAAAAATTACTTTTTTCTGTTTATTATTGGTGGGTAGCCAAAAAAATTTTCTATAGTTCCTCAACATTTAAAAAATGTATTTATCAAATATATTTCTATAGCAACTGTTTATTGGTGATTATTCATTGTACATTATGTTATAAGTTAATAAATTGATTATTTTATAAGACATTAAAATTTAAATTAAATTAATTTCAATCTTTTTAGTCAATGGTAAAATTATACATCGTTAAAAACTTTGATTTCGATAAAATATAAATCGCAACGTTATTTGTAATAGGAAAATATCTAAAACTTAGTAAACAAAGAATTTTTTTACAAAAAATGAGCTTACTTTTGCCTCAAAAATATAATAAAAATACTAGATAAATAGCGACTAGAGTTTAATGTAGTGACTAGAAAGTAAAAGGTCATAAAAAAATAATTAATTTTATCAGCTACTAATAAAGGAGTAAGATATAAGAGAAGAATTTTTTTGGTGTCTTACAATCCCATCCAAAGAAAGTAATTAGAATGTAGTATTACCATTTTTCTCCTATTTTCGTTTCGTGATAAACCGGAAAGCGCTACGTGTTGACGCTGCGCTGTTATTTACATAGCGTATAATACAAAACGTCAAAGAAAATGGAACACCATAGAGGAGAGAAATATCCGGTAGCGGTACGTGTATGATCAGGGGAAGTGAACGTTTTGTCAAAAATCTACCCCCTCTGCGTATAATATATGTAATATATTATATTGTTTTGTGATGAATGACTTCGAGTTTCGAATACGTTGGCGTCTTGTGCTCACAAATGTTGTAATGTTCAAACTAACATGAAAAATACCGCAAATATGATAAGTATAGTAGTAAAGAATAAGAGACGTCGAATATATAATATATTCCATAGTATATATAAAATACATGATATCTTATTTATCACAAGTCCTATTTGACTTGTGAAGCTTAAGCATTTCAACAATATTAATATTTCGAAATCTAATTGAGCAAATTTTGGTTGGCTAAAATATATTTAGTTATATCTACCAAAATTAATATTCTTCTCTTAATTCCCTTTAAACTGAATCTTCTCTAAATGCCTAAGTGTATACAAATTCTATTAGCTCTCTTACTTAAAAATTATTACAAAATTTTTTTTTTTAAATCTAAACTAGTACATAAAAAAAAGTACAAACCTCTAATAATAATAACTAGCTAAACAATTTTTTTTTATAATTGTATGTTGTAAAAAACTAAATATTTTAAAATTTATATTGAGCATTAAAAATAGTTATAGTCTTATTAAATCATGTTTCAATATCTATCTACAAGTTAAACAGCAATAATTAATAAATACAATGATGATGACATTACTAAATTTGTTATATCTGTTACACTAAATAAATAATATATTTAATACAATTATCTATTATATGCTATATGTTATAGTCTATAAGTTATGGCTAAATGTTATTATCGCATATAATGTTAATACTTATCAGATTAAAAGAAAAAAAAAACTTTTAATTATAACATATATGTCACATTATTTTCAATACTTTACCAACATTTCTAGTAGTACATTCCAATATAAATATTTTTAATCTATACATTTGAGAGTATTTTTATTGCAATTTGTTTCACAAATAATATCATATAAATAAATATTTTAAACATGAGATATGTCTTTTAATCTAACTGTTACATTATTATGTGAATATGTGTTTTATAAACGTAAACTTTTATTTAACTATCAGTATGGTATTTTTTATTATACTTATTTATTTTGATTTTTGCGAAGACTACTTAAAATATTAGTGCCAAGAAGTGGACTAAATCATTGAAAATAGGAAGAAAGTTCTCAGAAAACTTAATTAAATAGTTTCTCAAAGTGTTGAGACAAGAAACGGGTCAGATTCGTTTTGAAATAAGATGCCACCACGGATTAATATCAAAAGTTTGCTAGCTAAACTACCTTGCTCTTACTCCAAGCAAAAGTGTTTATGTTGTGAATATATTTTAAATACAAATACAGACAAAAATAACAATTATTCAAAAATTTCATTATGTATTTAAAATTCGTTTTATCTTTACTCTTGTCAAGTTCATCAGTTTATTATTTCAATTGAAAAGTAAGAGAATAATATTTTTGAAATTTTTTACTTTTAACACTATGTTTAACTATATGTAAAAAAATTTTTTTTTTAAACAGAATTCTTTAATACGTCATAAAAAACTATTGTTTGGTTCCCTACTTAAAATTTATATGAAATTTCAACAATTAGATTAATTTAACGAACTTAATTTGGAGTTTTTGATAAAGTTAAGCTTAATTCTCATTTCTTAACAAAAAAATTCGTTTACTTAGCTTTTGTTAGTTAATGTTCAAAAAAATATATTTTTATAATTATATTGTGTAAATATAGAGTAATTTTCAACTTGGTAAATTAAAAAATTACTCTATTAACATAAAAGTAGCATATTAGTTTTCAATAAACGAACAAAAGTAGTTTTGTTTTGTAGAAAATACTTTTCAAAGACAATTTATATTAATAAACAATTAATAAACAACATTTACGACTAAAAAAACATTTACTGTATTCTATTAAAAGAAAATCCAGGGTTTTTTTTCTAAATTAAACCACTCATAAAAAATTATTCCTGAATATTTAGTACTGTTCATATGAAAATTTTTATTTTAAATAAATTTTGTATGATCATATGGACAATGTATAATTAAAAATCACAGCCTAATAAAAATATTCAATTCTTGTTCATTGCTTTTGACCCTAAAGTATTTGTACGTAACTTTGTTCCAACTAAAATATATGAGTCAGTACTTGAATTTAATTTTAAAATTACGTAAAAAATATTACCGTAGCAAAACTGTCACTTTAATAAGCCAAAATTTAAAATATTTAAAAATTTAATCGAATTGTATATTGATTAGATTTGTCTTGGTCGGTATTAAACTGAAATATAAAAAATTGATTAAGTAATATAAATTAATAATTAAAATGTTTAAAATTATACAAGTCTATTACCCAAACAAAATTATTACTCTTATTGCTTTTACACTACCACCAGCGCATTATATTAGGCACAATGATTTTAAAACTATCATACTTAAAACTAAATCTCTATTTTAAGTATAAAAACTACTATATTTATAATAATCCATTATAATAATATTATCAAAATAACTTCAATGTATTTTGGTGTCACAGTTTTCTATGTTTTAATTTTTTATGTATTAAAGATTTCATTTTTATTAACTATCATACAGCAATCGCAGTTTCATTGTTTATATATATATATATATATATATATATATATATATATATATATATTCACTCAACATAATAATTAATGTAATTTTTACTAGGTCATAAATTTATTAATACATTTTAATCGTCTGCAGCGACCACAGCGGCGAACTGTATAACAGAAGTTCGCTGGGGTGGCTGCTGAGCGCACCGTTATTCGTCCAAACTTTTATCCAATTGTTGTTGGTCAGTAGTGGCTGATATGTCAGAAGTCAGCGGACAGGCTGGAGCACATCCGGCTTCAAGATGTTTGTTGAGATAAGACTTAAGAGCAAATGACTTGCGGCACCAATGACAAGTGAAATTCTTATCACCAGAATGAGTCATCATGTGGGCTCTTAGGTTGGAACGGTCAGCAAAAGCTTTGCCACACTGCGCACAGCCGTACGGTTTTTCACCGGTATGAGACCGCAGGTGTCCTTGCAGTAACCATGGTCGGCTAAACATTTTACCGCAAACTCCACACGCGTGTGAGAGCTTGTGAGTGAGCAAGTGCATAGCTAAGGCTGGCATGCTCACGTACGCTTTTCCGCACGTCACGCACCGTTTGGCAGACTGAGAGTCAAGACTCCTATGGGTCTGTCTATGTCTAGATAAGTTTGATGAAGTCGCATAATGCTTGCCACAGTCTGAACATGTATATCTCGCTAAAAAACAATTAAATGGGGAATATTAGTTAAAAAATCAAAAACGAAGAAATAATAGATAAAAGAAACATCGAGCGAATTCAATTGAAAAGAGTCTTCATATTAAATTAATTCAACATAATTAGACTATATATATATATATATATATATATATTTAAATGATTCATTAAAATCTTCTCGTTTGATTTTAATAAGAAATAGAATAATAATGATATATAATTTAATATCTGCAATAAAAAATTAATTTAACCCTTAGATAAAATACATAAATCACTCCAAAACACAAAATATAAATTGTATATTTTATGATTTACTATATAAAAACTAGTGGACATTTATCTACATGCATTTCCTATCTACTCTTTGAAATTAGTGTCTGTGTTGAGAATGATATATTTATGTGATTGGTTTATTCCGAGCTACTATAGCCTGTCTTTTGCATAAATTATCATAAAATTAAATCCCTTTGCTTGTCCCGTGTATTATACAAACACGTACATGGAGTGTAAACATTTTGGGGTTTTAGGTTTATTAAAATGAATACAAGAAAGTGACACAGCAAATTCGTTATAACTATAGAACTTGAAATTTTTGATGATTTGTTGTAATTAAGATTTAAATCTTAATGACGTGATTATGTTTTTTTAATTAAACGAAAAAATATATAATAAAAAATGATCTCGTTTTTGTTTCTTTAAAATATTTTACTGTAAATTAAAATGTTTATAAGCGTTGTGTACAGAGTATTTATACGAGTGAGGTTTCTTGCATTTATAATAAACTTCAAGGCACCCAGGGACAGATCAAAGTAGGCCACTGTTTAAACTGAAAAACTAATGTAGTGGAAACGGTTTTATACTAAAAATGAAAACGAATGTGCGTTAGAGGAATAAAAATGGTAAGTTCGCAAAGCAGAGAAAAAAGAAGAAGGCTAATGGATTGTATAAGCTAGTGAAATCAAAAGAAACAGTAGAGGTAGTCGGAACAGATAAGAAAATTTTATTAAAGAAACTCGGAACGAGAAGTTATGTAACATTTTTCGAAATGAATTAATGTTCGCAGAGTTAAGTGGGAGACAATACTACAACACAACTTGGAAACGTTGAAAAAACTTTCTTGGTATTTTACGGGTATCACTGATATTTAAAAACATTATCTCTAAGTAGTTCAAACAACAATTATTAATACTTTTAATGTCATCACTGTTATGTTGACGACGGATACGATTTATTTTATTTTCGAACAAAATCGAAAATTATTATTGTTATAAATTATTATAAAATGAAAATATTTTAATATATTTTTGACCGAATGAAACGAAACTTATTATTTTTTTTTTTGTTGAGAAATAAAGACAATTATTTATAGAAACCTGTTTGACAATAAAATAATTTTTATAATAATATTTCCGCAAAAAAACCTTACGCTCTTATCTGCAAGTTCGATTTCCGCCACGACGGATTAAAATAGTTTCACTGATATTTAATAAGAACGACTGAATAACATTATTAGAAAACAAAAAAATAGTACGTTGGAAAAATCAATTTATAGTCTTTATAATGTTGTATTATGATGTAATTAGGCTCCATCCCAGACTCAAGACTCTTCGGCCCGTCCTTACGGGTAGGTTATCAATTTCGTTAGAAGTACACTTCTACGAAAATACTAAGTTGAGCATGATATGAGTCATCAGGGAAAAATATTACATCAGAATCAATAAAACAAAAATATAGTAAAAACTTAATTATTAATATAAGTAAAATTCAATGCAATAAACGACGAAAGTTTAAAATAAATTTTTAAACAGAAATAATAATATTTTTGTTTCTATTTTAAATGTTCAACGACTACTTTAATACAAACACAGTAATAACCAGAGGTATGATTATGTGGTGTTGAAACTATTTATATTTACACCTTTCAGTATTATCCTTAAGTAAATATTAAAATGTGTCACAATTACATACATTTTAACAAAACATTTCAAAATCGGAGGTTCATAAAAAATATTACGTAAATTATTTAATCTATTTTGGCGGAAATGGAAACCCACCTTTGGCGGAAAATAAACTCGCTGATAAGAGAAGAAGGTCATTTTGGCGGAAAACGGCGACGCCCAAGTCAAATATAATAAATATCAAAAATAATTGCATGAATAGCAATTTAAAATAAAGTTTTTAACTCCTATTATAATTTCATAAAAATAAATGTATTTAATAACTCAAAGTATTTCGAAATCTCGAAAAATTATCCATTTATAAATTGTGAAACTACTCTGCTGTTTAAAAGTTAAAAAATGTTTATAAAAAGTTATAATCATATTGAAACACCTATAAAATATGTTTATAAAATAGTTATTAAAAAATACATTTTTGACACAATTGATCATTTTATATATTCTGTAATAAAAGCTAATATTATGATATTTGGTTTGAAAATGCCGTTCACAGGTATCAATAACAAACATATGACTTTAAAATGGTCAGTTATCTTGTCCGAGTATTTGTTAATTTAAATTTCTATTTCAATAAAACTTTTTAATGCTTTTCTGTAATTTTTAGAAATTTTCTATTTTATACAATTTAAATACATTATTTGGATCAAATAAGTAAAAATATTCATTTAAATTTGATCGTATATTTATCCGAAATCTAGTTTCTTTTCTTTATTAATGTATTTCAATAATGTAATTTCTGTATTGAATTAATTTTTTTTTAGTGAATGTAAGAAATACCATAGTTATTATTGTTTTATATTGTATTTGTAAAACAATTTAAAACAATATGGATGTGATATAAAAATAATGTATGTTAGAATAACGCCAAGTTTTCGTTTATAAAACATTCAGGGTGCATATTTCAAAAGTTCCTATGTTCTAACATTCATTACTAATGGTGAGATCGATTTCGAAGAAATTTGTGTGTATCTTGAAAGTTCCCATCTTTAGACTCAAATACAGGTGTGCGTATTGTAAAAAACTGCGTCATTCTAGTGGAATCATTTTGAATACCATAAACAATTGTCATGATTAGGAACAGAGACAAATGGCTTTACATGAGAAACTGTCTCCAAAAAACATGCCAGTCAAAAACAATGACAAATGTCCATAAATCATCCCAACGATTTACTCATAGAAATAAAAATAAATAGTTAACGGATATGTGATAAAATGTTTGGATAAAATTATTAAAATGGATAATAAATCATTCTAATAAATAAAAAAAATCGACCAAACTATTTCATAGTTATTAATAAACGTATAAAGTGATGAATATTATAAATAGTTAATTCAATAAGATATACGAAGGATTTGATTTGTCTATTTTTATAAGGAAACATTATTCTTTTAAAATTAGGTTTGAATTAGGAATTATTATAAAATAATAGAAAAATAAATGTATTTTAGTGTCATTTCAAACATTAAAATGTTAAACCCAACCCAACCACCTCTCAATGGTTGGTGAGCACAGTAATTTAAAAACCACTCAACGGGTGATTTAAATTAAATTTATACAGCTTATTGAAAGCATAAAAACTTAATACCTGATAGAAGAATTTTTTTATTAAACATTATACTTTTATAAACAATAAACTAGTACTTTACTAGTTTCTTTGAACATTTGCAAATAAATTATAAGAATTTCCATTTTGTTTATTGCCAAAAAAAATCTTCCTTAAGTCATTAAATTTACTATTAAACTAGCTATTTTTTTGTTTGATTTTAAATGACCAGTAAAATTTTATGATGATCAGCGCAGGGCATGACTTTTGTGAGGTAGTCCAACAAATATAGCCTATAACTTAGTTTACAACGTTTTTTTTATATTTTAATTATTATCAAATAATGTTAAAATAAATTTGTATTATTTGCTGTATAAAATAAATTTAACTACTGTTAAAAGAAAATATTTATAATACTCCATTTTCTGTGCTCTTAATCCTTTAAGATTAAATATTTCCATTTTATTGAAGCTTTATTTAATGCAGCTATTATATTTAAACTAACAATCTAATAATCTAATAATTTTTTTATTTTTTATTTCATATAAATTATTTTTTTAATCACATAAAAAAATTTACTTTACTAAATAATAAACGCCGAAAGAAAAATTTGTATAAATATTTTTTCAGTAGGTTTTTAAAAGTATTTATGCAAATCAATAGGTATTTTAGCCTATTATGAGCACTTCTAATAATTTTTGCTTATTATATGAGCTAATTAATTGATAAAAACTAATGATTTTAATACGTAAATAGAATGATCAGTTTTTTTATATATATGCACGTGCTAAGAACACTTTAAAAAAATCTAAAAACACTTATGAAATGAAACATATTACCAATAAATAATAATGTATCATAGCATCAATAGTTATATTGTTTAATTAGTTTGCAGTTTAAAATATTTAGATTAGACTGGTTTAGCTTAGTTGGACTGATTATATTTGTCGAACAAACCTAAATGTATAAACCACCTTAAAATACCACACTTTATTCATTTACCCGTACAGACAATCGTCGATAATTCTCTACAAAATTCTCTCAAAACGACTCTTATTCGATCTGAATTATGACATTTTGTTATTTCAGTACCTGCATTTAGGTTTGATCATAATATTCATTCAAAATTTTTCATAGAAAATAGCCTTAAATTATCTACTGAAATATCTGTTCATATAAAAAATATATTGATTAACACAAAAAAAAAATGCTTTAAAGTTTAAAACTAAAGTATAATTTCATCAATTTTACTAAAATGTAATAATATTCATTAAAATATATCAGTCAATTATTAATAACGAATCTTTGTTACTTGGCGATAAATTGAATGAATAATGCTATAGAGTAATTTAATGTAATATATCCTAAATACCCAAGAGAATTTTGCCATTAGAATTTTGAAATGTAATATTGGAAATACATTCAGCCATTATGAAGATATTAATTATTGAGAACTGAATTTGATTAATCAAATAATTCATTATGAATATAGTTAAGTTTTTTAATTTGTATGCCGTAATACAAAATAAAGTTGTTTCATTATCTATAATTTTGTTGCTACACATTAAACTCGTGGTACAATTTGTCATATTTTTTTTTAATATCATTTACATAGTAGGATATTTCTCCCTCATATTTGTCTCAACCTATTGAGGCGGTCACCCATGTCCTAAACCTCCAATAAACACGATCTACCTCATCGTATATACATATACCCGAAATCCTCATATCACCCCCAATTATATATATTATATCGATCTTTCTCTTTCTTTTCTTCTTTCAACGTTAATTCCCATAACTGTTTTACAGCTATTAATTTCTCTCTACTCATAATATGTTCAAACTATCTATGCCTATCATTCCACATTCTATCCACGATTAACGATACTCCTATAATTTCACTCATTTATTCATTCCTTATGGTATTTAAGCATTATTATGACTTCTACACTTATTTTCTTCTCTACTTTCTTGCTAACCGCCCAACACCCTAACCCATACAACGTAGTTGGTATCACTGTACAGGATCGTTTTATCTTAAACCGATCACCTTGTTATGTTATAGAACTTATCTGTTGGAATCATTTGGGATCTCTTATCGCACAAATTGATACAGTAAGTTTTGTGAATATAAAATAGAAATAATTTGGATTTGAGTTTCAAGACCCAAGTGGTGTTAACAATAACCTTTTTAATAACATATTTTCTTTTCTACTAGGTAATTAAAATTTTTATAAGTTTTTACAATACCAATTAATACTATTATTAGAAAAAATACCTAAAAATGTACCTTTGTTGATGTTATTGTGAACAGTATTTGATGTCTTGGCGATTATGTTTTTTTTATCTTTAGCATTTATATCTTTTGATAACAGTGGATCAAAATCACCACGCTCGATCATGTATTCAGTTAAACTATATACCGATGTTGTAATATCTGTAGCGGTTGGAGTATTTTCAGCATCTGATGAGTATTCTGACGTCGGAGGAGTTAAAGGAATAGACACAGCTGATACATAAACAAACTGGGGAGATTGAGGTGCACTATCTCCGACAGCTACAGGAGTTTCAGGTGGCGTAGGCACTGCTATTGTAACTGTACTTGGAGGTGGTAATGGTGGTAGCGATCTAAAAAAATAATTATGATCCTATTTTGAAAATATATCCAGAAATGTTGACATTATGTTCTTCTCACAATTTTGTCATAAAACTAATGTTTTTACAGAGTTTTGTGTAATATTTAAAAAAAACTAAATTAATCCTATTTTATAGTTATACATTACCAATATTATTTTCAATTTATTTTATTCAACTTTTTTTTTTATATAAAGTTTTTAATTTTATTGCTATTATTTTTAAAGTTTATTGTGTAGAGTTGGTGCAACAAGATTTGAGGGTATAAGAGAATCCCATTACGCTAAAGTATAAACACTGGCGTACTCCGTTTTTCATTTAGATTTTAATTATTCAGATAAATTAGTAAATATATACAGGTTGGAACAGATTTGACTGACAGATATTATAAATTTTAATATAAATACAATTTCGATGCAATTTTCTTAAAAAAAATTTTAATTCTTAATCTACGTCGTAATTTTTATTATTAGTTTTTAATAATAAAAAAACGTATTTTTAATTTAAAAAAAAGTAATTTTTTAGAGATTTTCTTATAAAAATGTTGATGGAACTATAACAATTTTAGGATAAGTACTTATTGAGTTCAGAAGCATTTTAGTGTATTGAGTGTGGGTATGAACAACTCGTACTAATATGTATTTATAAAGCATAGTTCACTCGTGTTACATACCAAATTTATGTACTAAAATACTTGTAAACTCGAAAAGTACTTTTCCTAAAGTTGTTATAGACCCATCGAGATTTTTAATAAGTAATACTCTAAAAAATGACTATTTTAAAATTTTGAAAGAAAATTAATAATTAAAAAAAATGTTTTAGAGTAGTCTAATAATGAAAAAATTGTTAAATAAATAAATTATATCAAAATTATTATAGAATCAAAAATCAAAAAAAGTTGTCAGTTAAATCTTTTCCAATCTGTAGACAAAAAGTTTATAAACTTCATTAGATAAAAATTTATAATATTTCATATGATGTTTCAGTTAGGTGTAATATTACATGTATGTAAAATCTTGTAGTAAGAATAAAATAAAACTGTTATTGTTAGAAAAAAAATGTAATTACCGAGAAAGTTCTAGCAAATCATGTGCTGCCTCTGTTTCTTCTTTACTCCTTTCTTTTAGTAAAATTTGCTTTTGGTCTAGCTCATAACAATACTTTAAGTAATCTGAAAATATGTATAACATTATCTCATTTTATTGAAAATTAAAAATTATCATATTAATTTGATAAATTTCATGTTTTGTAAAATCAATATAAATACAATAATTACGTTTCAAACAATAAAATTGTTTATTATACAATAGACTCTATTTATTTTAAATGCACACATATGTGTACACTACAGTCGCTTATATTTTAAATCTTCCGATTATTGCAGAAGATTTTATAAGCGCTTAAATGATTAAATATATAATAAAGTGCAAACGACGAGATTTTCAATGTATTGTAGTTTTGAATGACAGCTTAGAGCTATAAAATGAGGGAGCTAACATGATGAATTCGCATGTTGATTCAAAGGCAACCTGTGGAGAATGTACCATTACTAATAATTCGTAAGTAGTACAATAAAATTTTTTTTTAATTTTTCACATTCATCTAAAGCTTAAAATCTTATATAGTCAATAAAACTCCAATATAAAACATAAATACTATATAATGATCAAGTGAGCATTTAAATATATTACAAAGAATAATTAACTTTAAGGGAAAAGGAATAATAAGTAAAAGCCAACTTATTCACGTGTATATTTACAAAAAAATTTGAAAAATACAAATCAAGAAAATAATGAAAATATCTAACAGTGTTATTTGTTACTAAGGCGCGTACCTATGAAAGTGAACCAATTACTTTTAAATCATTAATACAATTTATTTATAAGTTGAAAAAATGTATTAAATGTATTAAAAATAAATAGCTAGTTTTTTGTATTAATTTCATAAAATAAAATATTCTTTAAAGTAAATATCAAGATAAAATGTTAGCTCAGATGTAGTTTTAATTAAATAAAACTACTTATTGCTACTATATAGTAAAATTTAAGAATAATTATGAAACATGTTAGATTATCAAAATTTAGTATATAATTTAAAACATTAATTTGCATTAATATCATCGGTTGTATGATTATGCGTACGTTGAAATGCAGTACTTTATAGGATATTTTATACAATTAAAAGATTCGTGGAATGCATATTTATCTTCATCACATTATAAGTACAATTGAATTTATTATGTCAAATTATTTTTCCGTATTTATTGTCATTTTTCACTTACCATATAGGTTTAAATATAAGTTTGATTAAATATAAGTTAAATTAAATTTTAAGTACACAAGTAATTATATTAGCCGAATAATTATATTCATAATAGCATTTTTGAAATAGTATAGTTTTTTTTTTTGTAGTACTATGAATTGAATGTACGTCATAACATTTTCCAATTTATAAACGAGACTCCTTCTATTTTGGATTACACGTGCCTAATGCCGAGTAAATACCAGAGAAGCATTCACATTGTGTTTTATATGTATTCTTTTCGAACAAGATTTTCGTTTTAACATTTCACAACCTTAATTGTATTTAGTCATTCATTCAACTGAAAACCGTTTGACGAAAAATAAATAAATAAAAAATTACTTGGTTCGACATGCGGACTCGTTACTGCCACATAAAAGTGGTCTTGATTGAGTGCCGTAAGACTTAAACGAACCGTGTTAAAAGTTTAGGGACAGGATGGAAAATACATGAACAATAACAGTAGGTAAGAGTCAAGCTAGGGAAAATACTCGATGCACTATGCGAGAATCATCGAGCTTGTTTAAAGTCGACGCCATTTCCTGTTTGCAGCCATGTGGTCGATACCAGCGTGCATTGCTCTACTTGTTTGCCAAATGTTCACAGCGGAAAAACATATACTATTGGCCAAATAATAACGAAAAAAACCTTTTTGGAGGTTTGCTCGTTATTATTCGGAAAACCCGTTGTTTATGTTTGGATGTTTCTTATTTGCGTTTGGAACACGAATTGAGTAATTCTCGAATACTTTGTCCGACGCAACACTGATAATCATCTAGTCATTGTATACATAACAAATATGCCTACTTAATGGAAGAAATATCAGAAGGATATTAGCACTAATTTTACGAAGACAAATATTTATCAAAGAGAAATTTATATAAAATTTGAAATAGTGACGGTAATAATGAGTTCAAAACTTCTATAAGTTGCATTGTTCACACAAAATGACGTGAAATTGAATACGCAACTCGTGTGTATTTATCAAAGACTTTACTATATTTAAAACTACTCTACTTGTATCCTATTAGATCATTTTTTAATGAGTTCAATTGTACACATTTTGAATATCGATTCATAAAATTAAAAAAAAAAACAAAATATTCTTAATTCAGAAATTTTCAATGCAAAATGCCAATAATTGAATAGTTTACCTCATATTAATGTATTTGAATATAATTTATATAATATAAAAAAAAATATTGAATCTAATAAAGTAATCTAATATGATTCTGTCAACTTTAGAATGGAAAACATAGTATCATTTTTTACTATTATTTTTAGGTAATTTAATCGAAACTTTTTGTACATACTACATATTTCTAAAAATAGGAATGGCAAATTAAATGAATATAAATGTTTCATGTTTTATTGAAACATCTTTATTCGATAATTATATGTTAAAGAAGTAGCTCTAAGATTTTAGTGAAAAAATAAAAATATTATTTAAAATTTTCATTGGTATTAAATTATTATAACCTGTGTAATAGTAAATTTAAGTGGCTCCATCAATTCAATATATAATTTTTTTAAAGAACGGAACGTATTTTTATGAGACAAACGTTTCGTTTAATTTTTATTGTTATAATATGCAGTTTTCAGTAACATTGAAACTTGAGTAAAGGGCTGTTACTAAGCTTATTAGAACAGTTAAAGTGCAAGTTGTAGTAATGCGTCGCCAACTACAACAGTACCGCTTTATGAAAAATACCGCATTGAATCTAAAGAGAAATGGTCGGAGGAGAAGAGTGCCCGACAAAATTTATTCGGCTATGGAATTTCTATCCGTTCTTTAAGCTCACACTCGGGAAGAACGAATAATAAAGGCAGCGATAGTAATAATAACATTACAACAACGCGACAATAATGATAATAATAACAACAACAACGCGTACATAAAACTTAATATATACATTTAAACGGGTGGAATAATAATCGTATTACATTTGTACGCGCACACACATTATGAGTAATCTGAAAACGAAAAGGTGGTAGCATAAATTGGGAAAAAAAAAGCTCCAAAATATATGACTCGATGGTCGTAGGGGTCAGATATGAGAACAAACATAGACTGATGACTGAGATTTCAACCCTTTTGTGTATGCAAACCGTGTGCTAGGACACTCAAATTATACATTAAAATGAAAAACAATGAGTTGTAAGGGTAGTACCCTTCGTACCCACTCAATACTAAATACCACTTAGATCCCAATACGTAAAATGCGCCTGGTTATTTCGTTAGCCAGTTTAAATGATTGCCATCGATGGTACACAATGGCCACTACTGGCATAATTACCAGAACTCTAAAGGATTATACTTTTTTTTTTATTTTACATTAGGTCGTTTGCTATTACGATACTCGGCACAATTGCGCATTATTTAAATTCAGTAATAATTAATAAAAACAAGCGAAATTCTTAATCGATATACTCATTTTTTTCAGTATCACTATGTTAATTGTTATTAAATTTCTCTATGTTAGTCAAGTTTTAAAATCCTAAATTGGGAGATATCAGTATTCAGTTGTATGATTTTACGCCATGTTAGTAGAAAATGTAAGTTATATAATAGTAAATTTATAACACCTAATATTTATTTTATAAAATATCTAAAAAATATGTATAAGTTTTACATGGTTGACATCGAAATCAACTTTGCTTGACTATTTAAAATATCATTATGATACTTTAAATTAGGAAACTTTTTTATTAAGCGCTGAACGTTGGTTAATTAACCGTCTAACCAAAATAATATGTCGTATATAAATAATAACTGCTACGACTAATTATAGACCGAACACTTCAAAATATTTATTGTAAACACTGAAAATTTTGAAGAAATACTACTTGATATATTCAAACCAAACAATAAATCTCATTAATTAATTATATTTAAAAAAAGGCAAACTCGACATTTTGAGTCTAGTCTGGGTCAAGCAGACAAATTTCATACACAAATAAAAAAAAAACCAACATTTAAAATTTGTATTATTACTTTTTGAGTTATTGTAATTTTAAATTACAGGTGAGAGATGTGCACAGCGTTAAAGAATTCTTATCCATGTGTTATGGTAAAAATAGAGCGTTGCTAAACAATATTCCGTTCCTCAAGAAAGAATTATTGTAAAACTGGTCGGTTCCAGTTGTACAATAATATTTTTTGAGATATTATTATTCAAAGATTTAGATAAAGTGAGGAGATAAGAATTCATTGACTATGCGCACCCCTATTGCCTATAACTAAAATTCATAACTGAAAATGTGATAATACAAAACTGGCTATCGACCCGAACAAAATTTTATTTAGACTATTCTTCATTTATTAATATAACATAATAATAGGTTCTTATTCAACTTTCAAAAATTACCCTTTAAAATCTACTTTTAGAAATAGTTTTTTTTTACAATAAATTTTATATTTACTATGATTAATAAAAATAAATAAAATTTTTACTTAATTTAAAAATGGAATGTATCATTCTTAAAAAATTATATTGTATATAATTTTTACAAGGTTTAAATGCCACTTAAAATAAACACATGGGCTCGTTTAAATTAATTTTGTAAAATTTTTCATTGTTTGGTTATTATATTTAAAAGTATTTCCATAAAAAATTCACAAACATTACTATTTTTTTTTTCATCCAAGAATATTGTTCTACCCTGCTTTCCCTTAATTTCATATTTAATTATTGTACATCTTAAAAATGAATTGGCCATTTCAAAAAAATTAGAAATCATATTAAAAACAATATTTTTTGAGATGACATAAAAATTATACATTAATTTTCTAATTGTTGAGGTTTCAATAGTCTCACTATTAAAAATTATAATGTTACTAAATTATTTATTTGTAAATTTAAACAAGAGAAATTTTTCAAAACATTAATAAGAAGGTCATGAAAACAATAGATCTTTTTTTTATTAACAATGTATAAGAAATAATTTTAGTACACGCAAGTAAACTCTATTAACAATTACATTATTACTGTTAAATTTACTTTACACAATTTGTCATGTCTTTGAAAGTTAAGAAAACTTGATCAATAATCCATTTTATATTTTCTAACATTCATCAACCAGAGTAACTGGTTACGCGATGACACGCGATGTATGAAAAAACCTCTTTTTTTTATTTATCTTTTTATCAGAAAGGGTTATTTATAATAGTTTTTAGACAATTATGATGTGTTATTTTATATCAATAAAATGTTTATTTAATTTATAATATGTCTATTAAGCTAAAAAAATTCAAAAAGCAGTAGTTTTTGTTTCAATTTTCAGAAACTTGCAATATTTACTGTGATAATAACTGCTCAAGATATAAAAAATATATTCATGGGAACTTTAAAATTTAAAAATCGATAAAATGTGAACTATATCAGAAAGGAAAAGTATGAATGCACTTAATGACTTAGACAAAATAATAATTTTACCGCGGTGGACTGAATATTCAATTTTTATGTATCTAAAAAGTATAAAGCCATGACTTACGAGTAAATTAAATTAATTTTTCCATGCTTATCGCTAGATGAATTTTTTAAAATATAACACTGGAGGCACTTACCTTTATGTTTTGATATAGCAACAGATTCCAGTGGTTTGTACATTTTAACTGATGCTGGATCAGTAAACGGTGGTGGTGATTCAGTGTCTGTTCTCGAACGATTTTCTAATTTGATAGTAAAAGTATTTTGTAGTTTTGGTCCCAATTTTTTTACCATATAACATCGGGGCATCTTGATAATCACAAATTTTCAATAATATGACAAAAATATAATATAAAAATAATAACAGGTTTAAAGCTATAGCTTGAGCTCCAAATAAGATATTTGCATTAATTTTTTTCTTGAAATATTGCTTTAATTCTAAATACGTATATTGCTAATTTTCATTGGTATTTCCGGTTTTGGATTTAATTTGAGCTTTTTGTTTTATATTTAAAATTTTTACCCTTTGTATTTCCACTCAATCTTTTTCGTTATATGGTTGTTCCTTTTATAATTTTACTCCACTTCAATATAACAATGAAAGTTTTCTATTCACCCATTTGTAAACAATACAATACATAGAAAACGTTTTCCAATATAATTATTAGAGAGTTTTTCATGGAAGAAGATTGAGTCTTGCAAAAGGGCAGTTGTTCTAAAAATACAATAATTTTAAATTAGTTTAATATATAGCTAAAATAAAAAAAATTATAACATTTTTTCATGGATATTTTATTTGTGATTTGTGGATAATTATTTAAATATAGATTAAACAAAAACAAAAATTAAAGAAATTTTGAAATGAAGTAGAAATCAGATAACAAATTCTCCAACTAGAACAGTTGAGACCATTTTCATATTATCATACACTGTATGAATAAGTTGTACTATCATATATACTATTAAAAATAAATAGTAAAATTAGTAACATTGCCTTAGCCTTAAATTTATTCAAATACAGTCTAATCTAATTTATCAATGATATCAGTAAATTATTAATATTCACTTCAAATATTTATATATTTGATACTACAGTATTCCGAGATTTGCTTTGCTGACCGAGTAAACAATAACAATCCGTTTGGATCATGTATAAACACATTGTGAGTTTATATGTACATTTGCTAAATATGGTACACAAATTTATGACGATGGGGTAAAAGCAACTTGGCAATGATTCAAATGGGTCAGTGCTCAAAACACATATTATTTACCAGGAAAGTTATTTCAATGCATGTTCATAATTAAATTCATTCAAATGTTCCATTTGCTTTAGTCAACAAAAATAAATAGGATGTTTGTCAATGGTAATTGTTTTATGGCGTTTAACAATTATTTTAGTAATTAATGTAATAATTTATTTTATAGTACTGATACGCTTCAGATCCATTTCTGTGTAATTATTCATAAACCGTTGAAACTATTTTGTCAGTTGTTTTAGAAATAAAATTCAGTGTGATTGATTTATCATTGATTTTTCTAGATTTCTATTAAAATAATAATTTTATAAGTTTTTTTCAGCTTATTTAAGTAGTATTTATTTCTTGATTTACAAGTAGTTAAAAATGTATAGGTTCAAGCTTCATTAGAAGTATTTATTTATTTCTTTATTCATTTTTAATATTATTCTTTACTATTATTTTATGTTATTATTAATTAACTATTTATTTTTAATGGAAATATACATAATTTGTTACCTAAAATAATAGAAATTAATCCAATTAAAGAAAAGGACTTATTGATAAGACTTTTGATCTGGTACTTGGAAGTTAAAAATATTTTTATTAATTAAATTAATAACTATTTTTATGTAAATATAGTTTCCAGATAGGGAATGTTCAATTGATTCCTTTCGATAGTTACATTATAATAGCACTTAAAAATAGGTTTCCATTAAAGTTAAAGTTTAGTAATGAATGTAATCAAAGTTTATTATTATTATTATTATTATTATTTATTATTATTATTAATTTGTTATAATTTTCTTATCAATTAAATGTATGTATGCAATGATAGAAAATAATACTCAATAATAAGTCCAATAGATGAAAATTAAAGTAAATAAAATCAACATAAAATTTAATTATTTCTATAAAAAACATTTAATTTACTTCGTATTCTATTATAAATGAATTAACGTTAAACTAAAATACAAAAATATATTTTGCAATAGCTAGACGTTAAATTATATTTTATTTGCAATCTAGAAAACGTTTTTAAGACATTAAAAGTTTAATTATGTAATATTAGTTGGAAATGATCAAAAAACTTATTTTCTGTAACAGCTTATTGGCACCTCTGAACAAATTAAATTTACCATTTTCAAATATTTTAAATTTTCAAAAATTCTGTTTACTAGATTGCTGCTAAATTATGAATTGAAGAATTACTTGAAATATTCAAAGATCATTGAAATATAAAAATTATTTGATAAATAAATAATTATTTATGAATATTTAATCAATTAGAAGCAATTATAATTACTCTCTTAATTAGATTACATTTAAATAAGAAATCTTAATTAAATATCTACAAACATAAACATTACAAATAAAAATGTATAGTATAATATTGATGATATCATTTAACACTAACATGAAAAGTTCATTTGAAGTTCAGTCATATTAGTGTGAACGGTTCTTTTCGAAATTATGCCGGGAAAAGGGTCCTGCTAGGCTATAGTCAAATCAAACGTTCCTGAAATCCTCGATAATTTTATCTACTGCGTCACCCTTGCCAAGGGTGTTGAATGTCCTTGGAGTCTCACGATTATTTTAAGACCCCTCCCCTTACAATTCTAGCTATACTGCCACTACCAAACCTTACGCTGTCTCACGTTTTCCTTCCCTCGACTTGGTCATAGCCACCCGAAAACAAATCCCGGTATAGTCTTAAAATGAATACGTCCGCCATTACAGCACCAAAAAAAAAAGAATTATCGATTTGTTTTTCTTTTCAACGCGAAATATTCGCCAGCTTAACCAATAAAATTTTTAGTGATCAGCTATAATTGTGATAAAAACAATTTTTATTTCATTTAAATCTATAAATTCTTAAAAGGTTAATTTTAATAATATACTTCATAATAGTTTGTTTAAAGAACTATGATTACATTGTTATGAAACATAAATAAAGGTCAACTACCCTTAACATTATAATATTATTCAATTTTACCGCATGGATTTCTTTTCTAAAAATTCAAATAATGCTCATATAGATTTTAACTTTTGCCAATTTGATGGAACTCATCAAATTTTTGTTTAAATTGACCTAATTTAAACAAAAATTAATTTAACATCAATAAAATGAATACTGGAAAACATTTATTTTCGATTGTTCTAAGAATAGGATTGCATCAATTTTTAATGTGTACCAATTAAATATTGCTAATGAAAACATTTTTAGTTGAAATATTAAAGAAATATATATATATATTTACGTATAATAATTTCAAATATTGAAGAACAATTATTATTTGTATTGATTCAGTTTATACAGAATTATTTTATGTTTTTTCATTACGCAACTTTATGTTTTATATAAATTTTCAACGAAATTATTATAAAAAGTTGTGTAAATTATAAATTTTAATATTATGGGCTGGCAATTTCATTATTAAGGTAGGGAAAACATGCTTTTTCCTTTGTTGATTTCTATGCCCACGTGCCACACCCTCAACTTGTGTGTGTGTGCTTGAAACGCTTATAGTACCCACAACGTCATGTCGGCAGTAAACCTACCGAACAGAAGAGGAATTATGCGGCAGTTGCTATTCCGCAAAATCGCAAAACAGTTTTCGAATAAAATTATACCAGCGAAATTGTCTACTACGAGAACAATATAACAATAGTAATGAAAATATAAGTATTTTTCACAAACAGCACAAATACGACGTCGTAGGCTTTCCGTACAAATATGTCTTTACGGAAACGCAGCTACGACCACTTGTTTGTGTTTTAGCGCCGCAATGCGCTACTGCAGCCATCGTTGTCGACGCATTACCGCGAGTTCATTGGTTTTTACCTGTCATGTGCGATGTCTTGCACTCCAGTGGTCGACGCTTTTAATGGTGTTTGCTTGCACACTTTTTGCTTCAACTTTTGAGTATATTTCTGAACAGTAAACAGCCGAGACGTTTCCGAAACATAAAATAATACATATGAAATGTTCAGATTTGACGATAGACCTAAGGAAGAGAGTTCATGTTTTGGGGTAGGATAGAAATTAAAAAAATAAAAAAACCATACGAGAAGGTAAAAAAAGAGAGCGCGCCCGATCAGCGAGGAACGGTTGTGTTCGATATAACGGGCACAACAATACAGAAGACACTTGTTGAGCAAAGTCGGACTTGTTCGGTGTGTTGCCGGTGGTCGGCGTCGGTACCAAAGTGGCGAAGGGGATGGGGTGCGCTTGCGCATTTAAGGGCGCAGAGATCAATGCAGTCCGCCCGCGACGCCGACACCTGTTACCGTGCGCCTGCCGCTGTCGTTGCTGTTTGGCCAGCCGGCCGTCTCTCGGTGGTTTTGCTATCGATCGGTTGAGCGCAACCCCAAATAATAGCGAAACCCTCCTGTCCCTTCTATATTGCCATCGCTTTATAACTCTCGTCGCCGCCGCCGGTCTATTGCACTACACAACTCGCATTTTGCGCGTTCACCCTTACCCCTATTTCGCCGTCCCCTTCCCTCTCTTTCAAACTCTTTATTGTACGGTACGTTCACCCTGTGTGGTATCATAATCCAAGTAGGCTTAAGATCGTAACCACACACCAACTTTAAAACATCCAACATTTTAATAAGCAGATAATAATCGTTGATTTATGAAATTAACAATTGAAATATTGTTTAAAAATTTAAAAGATTATTTTCACAATTTTTTTACATTTTTATAAGAAAAATTTATACTATTTATATTAGCTTCTTCGGATATTTAAAATTATTTCTATTTTACTGGATTCGTTTACCTTTTAAATTTTATTTATTTTTTATTTGCATCAACACGTTATTTATATAATGAAAAAATAAATGTATGGTCCTATTTTCGTGAATTTTCATTGATACTAAATTAATAAAATCAATTGGAAAGGTAGAGAATAATCAACAATTACAATGTGCTTTTTACTGATTAATTGAATTTAACGGAAAATAAAAATTATCAAACAAACAAATAGGAAAACTGCAATAATTGCATAATAAATTGCTACATTAGTTTAATTACATCCATATTGAACATTAAATGTCCATTATTGATGAAATAATTTTTTTTTTAATTCTTCAAGAGTTGTTCATCGAATTGAATTCAATATTTTTAAAGTTTTACACTGCTTAAACATTTTGATTTTAAAAATGTGACCTTTGCTATGATCGGAATGATCGGTTTATCATAAACCGATCGATTACTCACAAAATAAGTACAATATTAGAAAAATAATTTTTTNCCTTTGCTATGATCGGAATGATCGGTTTATCATAAACCGATCGATTACTCACAAAATAAGTACAATATTAGAAAAATAATTTTGGATTTTTTTGAGTTTCACATAATTCTTCTTTATCAGCTAATAATTACTTTTCAGGATCATCCCTCATAACATGTCAAATGTATTTGTTGACATGGGAACATACATATTTTATTAACTTATAAAATAGAAAATTATCTAACTAAGAAAATGACTGATGGATAACAACTTTTGAATAAGTATTTTGGATGTTATTCTCATTTTTATACCTAAACGAAACAAAGAGTATGGTCGGAAAATAAATAGTGATAAAAATAGTAGCAACAATTCCTCACCTACAGTCATAACTTGTTTCAGCGTGTTAAAGTTAAATATTTTTATACCAAATTTCTATTGTTATTCCATTGTTTATGTATACAGAAGACATTGATGATTATTAATAGACGCACACTAGTATATTTCAAGTGTATTATGATATATTGTTGAATGACCATTATGGAAAATTTTTTTGATAACTACCACGAAAATGTTTTATAGCCAATCGAAACAGATTATTGTTTTTAAAAAAACAAAATTAATGATGACTTTTAGTTTTGAATCCAATTCTTTAAACTATTTAAAAAAACCAATACTTGATCGGATAAAAAAAATTGTAAGAACAAAAATTTGTTCTTTATCAAAGGCATCAACCCATAAGGTAAACATAAGGTTTCTTAATTAAGAAAATTAATGTAAGTTTTTTTTATATCTAAAGAGATGAAAAGAATCCATTTAACTACATATTGCTTATATAATTTTTTGAATCAAACAATATTTTTCTTTGCAAAACCTTTTTAATTATCTATAAATAAATTATAAACGTGGAATAGTAAAGAGTTATAATATACTTTTTTTACCTAACGAAAACTCAATTTTCATACTGTCATAATATAATATAAATTTATAGCTGGTTAAAAAAGATATACCCTCAGTAGTTACCGAGAAAAATAGAATGACTGAAAAATATTACATATACGTCGTACTTGAATCCTTTCTGTAAGAGATGACATTTTAGGCGAGTTACAACGTTAATTTTTTTTAAAAATAAAGAACTAAAATGTCCTATTTATTTCTCTAACAATAGGGTTTCATATAATAAAAATAGATATTAAAAACAAGTTCTAATCATCAGTTAAAACCATAATAACTATGCCTGTAATTTTTCATTGCTAAACTTATGCCAAAAATTGACATCAATAGTAAGTATATTGGCACAAAATCTATAATTTCTTTTATCTTGAGTTTTCGGCTACGATGCACTACATGTGTCGTAAGGGAATATTTACAAAATAAATATGTTTGCTCTTGTGGAACATTACCAAAACTATACAAGATTGATGTTTTCTTCCAGTGATCCTTCCCAAGTATATTGAATTATGAACGTTCAATGAAGTTTTTCGAGATTCATGAGTTGTGTGAGACATTTTTGATCATTTTTGAACATTTTTCGCATATAAAGAATTATTGTTTATTTTTTTCAATGCAAGTATGTTATTAAGGTTTAACCAATATGTATCATTGTGACGATTGTATCTATTTTCCTACTTATATTAGATAATTTTATTATATCCTTGAAGAAATTAAGTAATGAATTCATACATAAATTAAAATTCAACTTTATTTCCAATCTTACAATACAAGATAATTTCTATGTGTAATATCTCTTGTTTTTCGTTAAATAATGATATTTAAAATAATATACTAAAGAATGTTTTATTTATATTTATGAAACTAGATGAAAACGAAGTTATTTATAAAAAAAAAAATTGAAAATTAAAGATTTTTTTTTAGAATTTCAAAGAAGATTCAAAATATCTGCATTGGAGAATAGTGACTAATCGTGGTAAAAGTATTTTATCAGAATACTTTTAAAATTGTCAATATAACGAACAACTATGTGTAATTTCCTAAACACTAATTAATCTAATAAGTTGAGTAATAACATTAAACGAATATTCTGTGTACTTGTGCCAAACTTCATGTTTAAATATACTAAAACCCTTAAATTTCTAAACTCAGATAAAGTAATAATAGTTTTATTCGTATATAAGTATAATCTTTATTTAAAATAATACTCTAGTGTCAAAAAAATTATGATAGTAATAATGACAAAATTATAAAAAATTATTAACTACTATTATTAGCACACAAATGGTAATATAATATAAGACTTTGAAAAAAATAACTTGAAGTTACCCTTCACAAATAATGACGCTTTGGTTTGGATTTTTGTGCAGAGAATTTTAATAAGAATATCTTTATATTTGGTTAAGAAAATATTATAGAAAATGTGTTGTAAATGATATAGACATATAAGTTAGTCGGGTCATGAATTAAAACAAACAAAACTTGATAACATAAAAATACTGTATTATTTTTCCACATAATATTTACTACGAATTCTTCATAAATATTAAAGGTCAGTCTATAAAATCCATTAAAAGAAGATCGAGTTACCCTTAGGTCCAGAGAAACGTTTCAATCATGTGGGAAATCGATTCAAGTTGTTTTGCGTTATGAGGACGCGAGAGGTGCCCTAGCTATTTTTTATCAAGAGTTCCCTAGAGAGTGTTCTACTTGGTAGATATATCGTCACTAACTTTTTTTAGACTGACGAATTATGATGATCGAACAGTTTTATGGTCATGGCTGAAATTGAGATGGAGAAGAAGTGATCTTTTGTCAAAAAAGCAATTCGTTTTAGCCGTTTTCGTTAGTTTTCTTTAGTGACATATTAGCTCAAAAATAGATCATTGACACCATTGAATTCAACCAAAACCTATACGGAATTTTCGATAAATGCTTTTTTATAAATATTCGCTGTTACATACAAGGTGTTCAGTAAGTAAAGAAACAGGTTACTTTTGTTCTCATTGTTTATAACAACTGATATGTTTTCTTATTTACTGAAAGCGATTTTCATTAGGTTAATAGTGTAAAAACAATATTTTTTGAATGACCTTATTTTAAAATTTATGTTTTAATTTTAATATTTTTTATTGTGTTATATTTTTTTAGCATTTATGATTAAAAAAAAAAAATACTAGGTTATTCTTTATTTAAATAAAAAATTTAAAGTTTTTATTGATAAAAATTACAATAATTGTACATTATTTAATGTGTCTTATATTTTGTGCGTCATTGTATTTTCTTGTCGATAAAATAACATAAATTACTTTAAATTATATTCTTTTATTTTTATTTTTTAATTTAAAAGTACGATAAAGAGTAAATATATCGAATGTTTACATTTTTTTAATACTGCTAACAAAAATAGTTATAATTATAATAGTTGTATCAGAATTATTATGAACAATAATATAAGTTATGTTTTTTAATTTAGAACAACAATATAGTTTTATATATGCGAATATAATTATAAAACGTACAGCTAATACAAATACAATGACATGCATCCAAAATGACAAAACTATTGAAAATAATAGAATAAAAATTAATAATTATTATGATATTACGTATTTAAAATGTGTTCACTTTTTTAATGTATGGTTCAATGCTTCATAGGTAAAACAATATTTACCCAATTCGTAGTCTTTATATTTTAACGTGTAGCTAAGGAAAACATCTAGTATTAAGTGACGGATGAGCAAACCCGTAAAGCCAAAGACCTAGCTGTATAATAAATTCATCTTGTATAATAGAGAGACAGCCAGTGTTTTTCAAGATCTAAAAGGTTTACTGGACCTCAGATTTATGACCACTGGGATATACTATTATTTCTTCTCGAGTGTCCTTCATCATGTAACACAAATGCAAAATGACAACGAATAAAATTTAATTTTTATTTCCTTCCGACCGAATGATCACGGAACAATATAAAATTTTTTAAAATAATGCAATTCTAACGTTTTGGGATCAGAATAATAACAATAATAATAACAATAACCCTATAGCGATTTATACAACACATTCAACTGGTTATACGGGCAAGCCATTGTTGGCATTCTCTATCTGGTGCCTGGTGGTAACAAGTGCCAGAATAAAAGTTCTTTCATCGTTCCAATAAATTAACTTATTCGTGTTATAATTCCACAGTGTAAGTTTCACATTTGTGTAATTTTGGACATTTCAAATGGACACATTATTCTTTTCATTTTTGTATTTATCTATTTAACATAGGCTACTTGCTAATTAACTACAACGAGATTATTATTACAATAATTATGTATACAGTACTATATTGTAACATACAAATTTGTTATTTTTAATTATCAATAAATATTCTTTGCAGGGCTAAGAATCAAAATAAATTTTGGGTTACGGTTTTTATATTTTAATCATTTTAGTTTCGATTAATAACGGTTTAAAACTATTTTTTGAGAAATTTTATAATAATAAAATGTAATATTTTTTTTTTTTTTTTGTAAAATAAAATTTTTGAGCAATTTTTGCAATTAAACGACGTTAATATTTGTGTTGATATAAAAATATTTATTAACTTTTTTAGCTCTGAAGGGAAGATGAAAAAGTATTGTATTTGGCAGCGTTTAGGTATTTTTGTTTTTGTCCGTAAAAATTCTCAGCTCTTATTGGACCCATTTTGCTGATGAATACGTTATAATAACGCGAATTCGATCTAGTTGATGATACTACCAGCGAAAATTGAAAAACACCTTAATTTTAGTATGTAAAAAATATCTCGAAATTTGATAATGACTATATGACTTCAAACATATATTTTATCTATGCATATTAATGGCTTTTTGAAAATTTGAAAATTTCTATAACTTCTTAAGACTTGAGAACTTTTATAGTTTCTTAAATTATATACCTTTCTTATGTCTTTCTAAGTACTAAGTACAATTAGAGTATCAAGGATTTTCAATTATGTATTACAATGAATTGTTTAAATTGACAGCTGTTTTCTAGAGAAATTAAAAACTCGCGTTAGAACCATGTCTTTCTAAGGCAATATATCGAGTTTTAACAAAGAACACTGAATACATTTTTTGAATATGCGATAGAAGTAGTGATAAATGCTAGAAATTATGAGCCTTTGTAATGATAGTTATATCTTTTCGACAAAAAAATATTAAAACAGGTCATATTTTCGAAGAAAAACTTGTCATTAGTTTTCAAGTTTTAATTATTTTCTATACTTAAGCCATAACTGAGGCATGGTCATTAACAAAAGGCAATGAGAAAAAGTTAATAATATTTGAAAGAAAAATACTCCTGAACATATTTGGACCACGTTTCAACCGAGGAACAAATACGTATGACAGAAGAAAAAATAAAAAGCTACAGAAGTTGTACAAAAGATCAATTATTCTAACGTTTACCAGGAATAAACGACTAGAGTGCTTTGGACACACTTGGAGAACTAATAAAAAAAGTACTCATAGAAAAAATAAACAAAAAAAGGCCCCTAGCTAGAACTAGAACCCGGTGGATCGATGTAGTTGGCAAGGAACGTAAAGCTATAGATCAGAGTGCGACATATGACTTGAATGACGATAGAAAGAGGTGAAGAGACCTGTTAAAGGCAGCAGTGGTCCTTAATAAACCAGTAAGCTGAATAGAAAATGAAGCCACAACTAAACATTGAATAAAATATTAATATATTTTAAGAGTGGTGTAATTATTCAATGGGGTGTTACAACTTGTATGATTTGATGATCATTTTTTTTGTATATTATCTAAAAAAATGCTTCTCTCTGAACTTAATAAAATATAGTAGGTAATAATAATATTCTAATTTATGACAATAGACTTTTGTACGCTAGCCACAGTCGTTTTTTAGTTATCATATAACAATTTAAAAAGACACATTGAAAAGCATGAAAAGTAAAAAAAAAACGATTTACAGCACATAGTCAAAATAGCGACTATATGTATTATATTTCAAAATAATAACAATAAGTAAATATACAATTGAATAAATGTATATCTTAAAAAATTTAAATAACGAAATAAACCTAAATAAATATCATGCGTTTTGATTAAAATTGTGGTTTGAAAACTGATGTTTTAAGTTTCAGTTTCTAGCTCTGATTAATCGGATTTTAATACTGTGCACAATTGTTTTTTATATTGAGTTTTGTTAAATAATTATGAATTTTGGTCAATGTAATCTTCCATGCATATCAAATGCCGATATGTGCTGCATGCTCAGTTAATTAAGTATTGTTTTTTATTTTCTATTTAAATTTATGTATTTCTATTATATATTATTCTTATAAACCTACATTATTAAATTTGAAGAAAATACAAAATAACTTTATTACTAAAATATACTTTTAATATTTTATTAGACTGATAATTTAATCTTCAAAGATTAATTTATGCAGTGGACTATTAATTCAGTACTGAAAAATAAATTTGTATGCGTAAAAATACAAACAATTAATTTATTGTAAATGAAACTATAGTTCAAGTAAATAATTATTTAAAAAATTTTAGTAATTTACATTATTTCATTAGACAAAAATGTATTTTATTACAATTCTGTTGTTAAATATATCAAGGTATCCCGTAAATTAAAATTTGTTTAAAAAATAAACAAATTTAAGATTTAGTAGTTTATATTTTATTATCTATTTTTAAAAATTTTCTTAAACATAATTTTATGAATAAAATAATTTAAAATATAACCATAAGCCACATTTCAATTATTCGAATGGACATATAAAGCATGTCTCTTATAGAAATTTGATGACATTGCACGTTTCTGCTAGAGTAATAAAAAACAGAAGCATTATTTGGTAATTATGAAATTTGTTCCTCTTGTTATTTGAATAAATATTAACGTACAATTATCAGTTATGGTAACACAATTACTTTCTGATGTAAACTATTTAATACTTAATCAAAAATTACAAATAAACTGTAACAACTAATCTTAATTATTGTAATGTTAATGTTTTAATGAATTAATAGTGTATATAATAGTCTAAAAAATAGCTTAATTTACTTAGTAGCTAATTTGGTTGATCCAAAAATAGTGTTTTCTAAAAAAAAAAAAAAATGTTATAAAAACTATTTATTGAGACTAATGTAATATTATTTGTTATAAGAACGTTAAATAAACATTTTATCAATATTATTTTTAAAAATTGCTATTTGGAATATTAGTTTTAATGTGAAAATAAGAAAGTATCTTTAAGCTCATTAAGGGCCGATTTCGATAACCTATACATTAATAGAATCTGATTTTAATGTATTTGAATCTATTGCGCCTAATGTATTAATGTAAAAAAATTAGAAAAATATCTCAAAATACCGTGAAAAATAGTATTTTAAAAAGAATTATCTACATTTTAAAACTGTCGCGGTTGCATCAAACTTTTCCGGTATTACGACTGGATGGCGATCACAGCGCCTCCTCTTCACGTCCGACAGGTCGCGCCATGTAAGGTGAACGACAAGCAGCGTAAACCAGTCACGATGACACCGGACTTGTCAATCAATTAGGATCTCAGTATTCATATTTACCTTATTAATTTTTGGTCTCGACTGACACGTAGATATTTTGTTACGGCATACATATTTCTCGTGTTATTGTTAATATTTTACATAATATTATCGTGTAATAAACTCATTTGCAGTATTAATTACTTGTTAATTAATTACCCTGAACACAAAAAAACATTAATTAATATAAAATATTAATAAAATACATTTGAAACAATAAGCTTTATTGTGATTAAGCATAAGACATTACTTTGATTGTCCAGGAAAATTCTGAGTAAAGAATGTGTTTAAATGATATCACCTGCGAATGTTAAATTTTTTTTTATTTAAAATTCGAAGATATTCAGGAATGTCTGAATTTTTAAAACTATACAGGATTAAAGCTTATAGAGTAAATTATAATATTTAANATTTCTCGTGTTATTGTTAATATTTTACATAATATTATCGTGTAATAAACTCATTTGCAGTATTAATTACTTGTTAATTAATTACCCTGAACACAAAAAAACATTAATTAATATAAAATATTAATAAAATACATTTGAAACAATAAGCTTTATTGTGATTAAGCATAAGACATAACTTTGATTGTTCAGGAAAATTCTGAGTAAAGAATGGGTTTAAATGAGATCACCTGCGGATGTTAAATTTTTTTTATTTAAAATTCAAAGATATTCAAGAATGTCTGAATTTTTTAAACTATACAGGATTAAAGCTTATAGAGTAAATTATAATATTTTAAAAAAATGCCTACAACATTTCCATTTTAAGAAATCGGCCGGTAAACAAAAAATATACGCATTTTTTGCTAAAAAAAAAAACTTTGTTAGTGAATTAAGAAAATTATCTACGTCCTTCAAACTTATCTCAAATTTAAAATTTCTTTATATTGGTAAAATAAAAAACGTTTTGACGATTATTTTCTATAATTTATTTGTCTTGGAAACACAAACAATCACAACGTTTTTATGGTGCCTGTCGATGTAGAAATTATGAGTGATAAATTTAATTGCTCATTGAGCATTACCGACGACTGTGATTAAACAAATCCAAATAATTATTAAGAAACAGGGCATTTAATAAAAGAGAATTAACCATTATTTGAGTGTTATAAATACAGATATCAAAAATAAAAATTCATCATCACTTCAAAATGAAATCTGTGAGAGTAAGTTAAAAATCGTTTTATACTATAACAAGTTTCCAACAAATTTAAAGTGTAGGGATTAACAAAGATGTTAAATAACATGTCACAATGAATGCGTTTATATATGTGTATATGTTTTATCTTAGATGTACTACAGTACGATAACATTCCGTGTATTTTTTTTATTCTCGCGCTGTTCGTCAATCCAGTGACACTTTTTATTTTGTACTCTTTTTTTATGTATGTATAAAATCATTTTTCATTATTAAAAAGTATTAATTATTATAAATTTTAATTGTAGTATTTTGTAATAAATATAAACACCAAAACACTACAAAAGTATAATAGTCAAGTAAATGGTGGTGAAAATACAGTCAAGATATTTAAAAAAAGATAGAAAATTAACTTTATATTAGAAGTATAATATTATATTAACATTGTATTACCATTTCATACCTGAATTCATTAGAAATGAAGTAATTTACTTAATTTGTTTAAATAAATATCGATGGACGAGTAATTTTATAATTGGCATTTGTCTAGCGATATTTGCAATTAATAAACAAACAGGTTTTTCGAATTTTGTACTGTTATGAAGATTCAGAAACTTTAGGAAGTAGGAATTTAAATAAAAAGTACTACTGTCATAATGTCGGAATATTTTAACGAATAATTTAACAAACCTTTAATATTTAAACGAAATTTCAAAATATTGTGAATGCAAAATTACAAACAAACAAATTATTTTAGTTTAATAGATTTATATGGAATCGTTTTATAATTGTGTTGTTAATCATTGTCATATGTCATCAATATTTGTCTCCATTATGCTACCAGCCCACTTTGTTAGGCTTTTTTTACATAGTAAATAATGTAAAAAATATGTCTGTTTCCTATAATTTACACAAATACAATCGCTATGTTCCTGAGGATGAATACTGAGAAAAAAAGTTCAAATTTTTTGTAATTTCACTGGGAAAAATAAATATTTAAGGTCACACCCAGTTAGCTACTTTGCCATTAGAAGCTTAGTCCAAAAGTTCTGTACGTAAGCCAGAATTTCTTTTATCGCCAGAAAACTTAAGTTTTTCGACACTGCTCGTCTTTTACTAGGATTAAGGGAGGTCTGCGGTGCGTAAGAGAATAGATAATATGAAGCTACCATTAGTGTCGCACAATGTAGACTAGGGGTGGATTTGTTGGCACATCGCAGCGTGGGTCCCTGGCGACCATCGTTTGTCGGATGCCCATAAAAACCTCCTGGAAACGTTCCCCGTTTGTACTATAGTTTTGGGCGTAGCGGAAAAGGATTCATCGGTATGCGGAAGAGAGAATATGGAGCCAACAGGGCTCAACAGTCGCAGTTGTTTGGCACCGTTCCCGCGACTGCTGTTGGTGTAACAAGGGTCGGTGAATAGAAGTGAAACCATTGCTCATGGAGGTCAGGCAGAGACAATTTCCATTACTTTCGTTCATTTAGTGCCATAAAAACCTTCAGCTGGACGACTGGTGGTCGTTCGTCGTCCTGTTGTCGGATAGCTAGCCAAGGGTGGTTGAAAAACCAGCACCGATACTAACAGTTGCAGAGGCGGTGATTCATGGCCACCGCAATAATTGTCTGGGACCTAAACGAAGTTATCGCTGGTCATTATGCGCCACCGAACGCTTGTTTATCATAAAATAAACCACAGCAACACATCGCTAACTTTTGTTTTGGTCTGACGATCTCAACATAAGCGTTGTTGTTTACTAAAGAACTCAAAAGGTGTTACATTTTTTGTAAAATTTTTTTTTTTTTATTATTAAGTATTTTTCTTTTGTTTTTTTAAATCAGTCTCTGTCGAGTGTTAGACCTAATATTTAAACCTGTTTTAATTAGCCACTAAATTTTCGTTTGAAAAACATTTTATAGTTTCTTGTTTTAGTTGAGTCCACAGATCCATTTGAATGCTGAATTTGAACATCTATATTGTATTTTAATAAGCGCATTAGTTTACTTTGTTCGACCAAAAGAACACTTGGCAATTTAGGTTATTTGATTTCATTTGAACTCTCTTTATTTAAAACAAAATCCAAGATTGTAGAAATAATTTTAATAATTTAGTAGTCAAACATTTCTTGTTTTATGCTATTGTAACGTGGTGAATAATATATATAATAATAAAGTAATTTAGGGGTTCGTTACACTATGTAAGAAATCTTAATAAATTATTTATTTCATAACAAATTTTATTTTCTTAATTCCTAGGTTATTTTAATTCATTAAAATGTGTTTATTAGTTACATTAATTTCTTATCATTTATATATTTATTCATTTTAATATTTTGTTTTATGACAAATTGCCTATGCAAAGCAATTGCACACGCGTCAAAAGAGAAAAAACTTGTACGTTTATTAATGATATCTAAAACAACAAATTAATTATACAATTAATATTGAAGCCAAATGTGGTTTTTTCAATTAGAAAAAAGTTTAGGAAATAAAAAAGCCAGATAATAACATTGTTGCCATTAGAAATTATTTGTTTGCTTTTTTTGTAAATTAGTCCTCTGGAATAGTATTTGACAGTATACTGTCTTGAATAGTATTAAGAATAAAAAAAAAAACGAACCAACTCATCAATCACTGAAAATGGAAATTACTTAAGTAAAAAAAATATTTAATTCATTCAAACAAACTCAATTTGTGCACTATATGGGTACAATACTGTGATATATTTAGCCTTAAAAACACATCAATCAAACAGTCGATGACACACAAAGTTTATTATATAATACTATAGTTTCATAATGCTGTTTTAAAATATAGTTAAACAATAACATTATATCTTACAGATCAGTAATTTATTGAACTTGAAGAATAACATTAATTATATTTACTTCTTATCTATTTATTTGATAATAAACGACTTATAGACTACAGGACAAGCATTAATCTTAATTTTTTCTTGTAATACATTTTTTGATAAAAATATTTAAATCTATGATACAAATATGAATCACGGTTCTTTGTCTGCGATTAAAAAGTGATTTGTTGAAATACATTTCGCCATTAACTTTATTAATTATTTTACAAAGGAGGCTACAATTTTTTAATATAATACACATTTAGTACACTATAGATAACATTATTAAAATGCTAGTAAATTATTTTAAGAAAAAATAAAAAAATAGATCTATTATAAAAGTACTTCCAGAGTAATACACATGTGATATAGAAATAGAATTTTTGAGTATCGATGTACGTGATGTGAATATTATACGAATATAATATAATATAAAAATAATAACATCCGTTATCCGGACATTTTATCGGTGTCCGTTGTACACCCTGGGAATTGAAAAATGAAAATAAAAAACAATAACTGCCTTGTCTACCAGAAAATCGGCCAAGTCCTTAACTTGGAATGTAAAAAAAAAATAATTAAAATGTTTTTTATCTATCTTATGGAAATAAATTAATAGTAACGAGATAAGTGTTTTGTTGAAATTAATTTACTATATGACAAAAATAAAACAAGATAATTATTGGGATATATATAGACATTTCTGGTCAGATATTTAAAGAAATTGAAAACTTGAGTATTCAATTTCTAAAAATAATAATATATTATAAATATATATTAAATAATATATTTTTCGTCTTTTTGATAAAGTAAAGTATTTAACTTTAATAAATTTCACTATGTTTCCATAATAATATACATTTTTACATTACTTAAGGTTTTGTACTCGTTAAATTACATTTGTCACATTTAATGTAAGTGTTACTGTAATTGCAGTCAATGAAAATTGCTTTTGGTTACTAAAACGCTACAAACCCATTGGAGGTATTGGAAAAAAATAATGTGTGCTTTCTGGCAAAAAGGTACCAAGGGACAAATGACCATGGGTAAAAAAGTTAATTCCAAATGGTCAGATTGCTACAAACCGTGTAACTGTGACTCGCTATGAATATTAAATCCACTCCAGGGAAACATTAACTTGGGTGTAGAATGGAATCAATTTATAGAACGAGGACTGCTACCGATTTAACTTTAATCGCATACGTTATCACAAATGTGTAAAAGCACAATTGTGTACAACGATACCTGATTTAATCTTATCTAATCTGTTATATCTGCCTTATGGTAGTGTGAAACATCGATTTTCCATAACGTTAAACCTTTTAAACCTTTCCTATTTGAATGCGTTAAACAAAATGATCGTTATATTGTCAATTAACACGGCACAATGACTTTATGTTACCATAATTTCGTTTTATATGATTCAATTAATTAATACTTTTAAATAATAAGCAAAATATCATTGAAAAAAATCTTATGTTCGATAATTAACTTATAATCGTTATAAAAGAACTATTGTACACAAGTAACAATATTCCAAAATGACAAAGTACTACGAAATAAGACTTTTTCTTTTAATAAAAATATATTTATTTTACTTTAACTATTACTAACGCTACATACACGTGTACCGCAATCGTAATAATTTAGGGTGATTATTTAATCATTTAATAATTGAAAATCAATTTTTTTTTTTACTTTAAGTTGCACATTTTTTTTTTATTTATCAATAAAAACTTTTTAGGGTCATCGCTTATGCCTTATAGAAGAGTCAACTTAAATTTTTTAAATGACTACATATATATTTAACTAGCTTATAAAATAAAAAATCGTCTATTTAAGAAAAAAAACTGGTCCATGATATATTTTAGACAAGTATTTCGGAAATCGTTAACATATCTAGACGTCAGGAAAGGAATACTTCTAGAAAATATCTAATGATAAAAATAACAAAATTGAAGTTTACAGCCTTTTCAGCTATTACATTAAATTGTCAATAACCTCTGAAATACTGGTCCAATTTAATGTTATTAATCAATAATTTCCTTAATAAAATAATTACCTTAGAAATAAACCAGTCAGTCAAATATGTATGTTTCTACTAAAAAAATTTAGTTTTTACCCTTATAAGACATAAGGTATAAATATATTAAATACTACAATAATGATAAATTGAGAAAAACATTTAACTAAAAAAAAAAATTTCAATATTACTCTTATCAACTAACTAATTAGTTTAATTTGTAGTTATTAAAACGATAGACATAGACAGTGCCCTTACTTCAACTTTATTGTCCATTATACACACCCCAAATCGAATTTTATAATAGAAATCGTTTTTTTACCGACGTGTAATGTTTATATAGTTAACAGAGTATTCTAATAGTTCATTTGACTCCTGTAAACAACAGCTGTACAAAAAAATTCATCAACCTTGATTATTACGATTCACCTTCTCGATCCACCAGCTTAAAATTCACTATTTATCTTTATTTGTACCAAATTTTCCATTATTAAACATCAAGTAATAGTTTTTAATATTTTTAAAGTTAAAATTTATGTTTGGGTCATCCAGCAATAGCACTACTATTACAGCAAAAGTTTTTACGGCTTCGAATTTCCATATAACAGTCTTTGTCCAAGACTATTATATTTCTCTCAAGGTTATAATGATATACTTGCGTAATACTTTAACCTGTCATTATTTTAAAAGTAATTATAGTTTCATATTTCTTTTATAAAGAAGCATAATTGATAAAATATTGCATAATTGATTTCAAAGTAAAAATATTATTTAATCAACGAGCTTAACAAATTAATGGTTGAAATTATATAATTGTTTACTAAGAATTCATAACATATTATATATAACACATTTAAATATTTAAAAATTATTCTAAAAGAAATATTTTTTTAATTACTTACTCATACATACTATCTTTAACATTTATCTTGATAATTAATTGTTTTTAAAAATTGTACAATGCTGCGCCTATTTGTTGAATTGCATTTAATGACGTTTAAAATTATAATTCTTATAAGTAGAATATTATATCGCAAGACTTAATGAAATTATAGTGCGTTACTAGGATAACAAATAAAAATATATTGTTTTACGTTGAATTAATCTTATTACACTTGTATGTCTTTTATTATAAGATTTCTTAATGAGTTCAAAAGAAAGTTAGTGTTTGGCTTCGGTGAACCATAAATTTATGTTGTATTTAAATGCAAATACATATTGTTAACTAAAAAAATTATTCTTCCACAATCAACAGAAACAATGAATACACAGTTGAAAAAAATTTACTCTTTATTTTTGTTTGACTTTATTACTTCAATTTATTTGTTGTTCATAAAAAACTGAGTACCTAATTTTGACCGATATTCACAAAACTTAAGAGTTATTTTTACTGTGTAATGTAAATGTAAAAACATTTTCGAGGAAGATAAATGTAAATATTAAATATTTTTCATATTTTTAAAAAAATTAATTAAATGAAAACTTAAGTTAATGATATTAATTTTAAGTAAAATTAAAACATATTGATATCATATGCATTTAATCCTACTTCTTATTTTTCTAATGAAAACACTTTTTAAAGTATTAGTTGGCTAATCAAACAAATTTCTTTTTGTCAAACTTTAAGTATTTTGATAAACATAACATTTAACGATAATAGTATAAAAGTGGCTACGTGACAGAGAAATTTATAGTTCAAATATGTATAAATTTCACAAACTTTGATAAACTAAATGTAACATAGAAATTTCCCAACCAATAGCAATATATAAGTTTATTTAATAAATTATTATTTATATATTTTTCGAAGATTAAATTATAAGTGCATGTAAGTTATGAAAAATTTTAAAATAATTAAAAGGACAATTGCGATCTGTTGTCATTTTTTAGCCGGCGTATTAAATAGGCAATTTAAGTGCATAAATGAAAACGTTAGACAAGTATACTTCAATATGTGCTCAATAAACCAATTTTAATAAACCAATTAATTAAACCAGTTTAATCAATATTATAAATAAATTTAAAAAATCATGAAATATTAACGTCTTATGAAATACAAATAAGAACTAAATTCAAAATTCTTATTGAAATTTAAATTGTGTTAAAGGTATACATTTATTTAATAATTCAGTGGTTTCAATCAAAAAGCTAATATGCCGCAAAATATAAATTTAAGGTTTTTATCATACTTATACTAAAAGACGTTCACTTTGTGTGTCAAAAAATAACTTTTTAATATTAATGAATAGGTTGGATTTCAAAAATATCGATTTACATTAAACGCCATTAAAATTTTAAATTCGTTTTTGCGTTCCTGAAAATTTACTAAAATTGTAGTGTATTTTTTTATAAATAACTACAGAATTATATAACTAAAGTTTCAGATGGTTTATCTCTTTAATATAACACTATATACTATTCTATACTATATTATATTCGAATACTTCGTATTTGAGAAAAACATAATTACAGTAGTCCAACCCAACCGCTTACTTGTCCTATTGACTTATTCGCCAATTGGACTCGAGTGAGCTCCGATTTACACATAAAATAACATACATAAAAATATTCGTCGATTTAACTCGTTATACCAATTGTTTGAGTCATTTAACACTAAAATAAATTACAAAAATAGCTAAAACGTGCTATTATTTAACCTTAGTTTACGGCATCATATTTTTGTTATTATTATGGAAATAAATTTAATTATTTTTTCACAATTAACTGAACGTTATTATATTTATAAAATTATAAATTTTATTTTTAGAAAAATACAACACAATCAAATTTAATAAAGAAGTTATAACTTCTGATCGATATTTGGCGCCTCGAGGAAATTTGACTCTTAAGATTGTCAACACAATATAGTTTATAACAAGTGATAGATGCGACAGTTGCAATATCCGCCTATTTATCGATTTTCAGTCACTTTTTCTACAGGTATTTATAAAATAATTTCTTCTCAGTCGACCAATAAAGGGCCAACATCAATATATAGCGTGTGTCATACTCCATGTTTTTTATGTATATATTTTTTAATCAAAACGATAGACATGTAACGGACAAAAGAGAAAAATATTTGGAGTGCTCATGAAAAATGAAATTGTGACAAAAGCCCGTTTTCTTATGACATTCGACTAATCCATCAGAACCAACCAACACACCATTCATTCTCTCTTTATCTACAACGAAAAGGGGATCTATATAGATAACCTCCTATATTACAGTGCCACACTAATTACATTTTTTTTGACGTTTTTAAAAATTACACCCGCTCGTATACATAATATCTTGTCATGAAAAATGAAAATATTTTATTAAACTTTCATCAAGGGGTAGAGTGAAGGCTTTTAAAAAAATATTAATAGATATCAGCTCGTGGTCTTTTCAACACATCTACTCTCTCTATCGCATAATTGCCTCTGCAGCAAGGATCTCTTATTATTAAATTACATTTTTTTCTTCTTAAGTGAAGTTTTTTTCTCTTATTAATAAATGATCCTATCATCGGTCTAAGCACAATCATTAGTCAGAGTTGATGTTTGAAAATTAGTAATTTGCCTTGGGAATTATTATCTGGGATTAATTACCAAAAACATATTAAAAAACATTTCACATTTATATTAGCTCCAGTGGGATGATACTTTGAAAATGTTTTAGAGAAAACTATCAAAAAAAAAAAATTGCATTCAATATGATTTATTTATTTTTTTAGGTAAACCTAATACAGCAATAAAAACGTTGAAATAAACGGTTTTAATATAATTTTCAAACAAAGATCATTCACATATAAAACAACAGACGAATTCTAATAACTTATAAATAAAGCATTATTATAAAAAATTATTTATTTATTTATCAAGCTAATATCTTATTTATCGTAATTGAGGTAATGAAATTCTGGAATGATAAACCTGTTGAACAGCTTCAAAACTCTTCTAAAAGCTAGCAACAATTGTTTAAACACTAGAAGCTTAAAACAAAAGCTAAAATAAAACCCATTTCAGGCATTAAAAAGGATTTAGTAAACTCGAGTTGTTCAAGTTGATAGACGTGAGCTTACTGTAAGTTTAAAGAATCGTCGGTCAAATCTACATCGTAATTTACTAAATATTGTTTCACGAGCCAACAGCTGTTTCCAGTGCAGTACAATGTATACATATATTAATTATAATATGGGTTAATATCCTTTCAAAAGCCGGGGAATTGCAATTCAACATTAATTACGACTGTGGTGACGTATACAAAATTGAAATTAAATGTGTATGGCGAGTGACGCGCGGTCTCGCATTCGCCATTGGCTATATATGTTCTGGTGGAGACCTGCACAATGAGGAGTGGGTATAATCGAAAATTTTTGGGTCCACCAGGATCGTTAATAATCGGCCAAGTGGCTGCTGCTGCCGCCAGTATTATTGTTGTAACGTCGTCGTCACATTAATTGGATTTTGCTGTTGTAAAGTGTTTAAACCAAAGAGGCATCCGTCCAAATCCCCGTAATCCCAGTCTTCGCCGCTAAACTTGTTCATGAGAACGTCCTTAATTAAACCAAAATTCCAGTACCGTGTCCGTATGTGGTTCACACACACTCGAACGCGTTTATATACCTTACGACTAGGTACCATTTACAGTAAAATGTAACAAGTTTATGTGAATGTACACAAATATCAGCAATAGTCTCAAAATTAAATTCCAAGTGCTTATATCCACTTTTTGTAACGTATTTTTTGCGTTTATGCGAATCCTCTATTTTTAGTGAACTTATTATAAATATATATGCATATTAATTGTGAAAAGGTAATGTATACTTCCATGAGACTACAGAAAAATTACTTGTTTCTAACATGTCCTCATGTCACATACTTATTCTCACACAAATAATTGTATCCATTCAATTATATAGGCCATTTTAATTCGTTAAAGTGTTATTAAATAACCGACTCTTTATGTGATAGTTTAAGTTATATCAGAATAGTGCATCAATTACCAAGAGTCATTTCTCGTTTTTGATTTGTTGAAGCGATACATTAAAAATGCATGAAAATTCCACGAATCTTTTTTCGACTTTTACAAGTCAACAAGTAAAAGGTATACGAAAACTCGTGAAATCCGTTGCATTGCTAAACAAGTGTTATCGCAAATGAAAGCTAATTTCGTCAAGAGTGATATTAACTTTATTTTTAAACGTCACATTCAAATGGGCAACATGACATGATGCTAAACTATTTAGGGTCGACTGATTCACCTGTACAAAACAGATAACCTATTATCGCATAAAGAAATAACAACGTGAAATGTCAGGGACGCCCATATTAATAATGTTAAAGCGGTGTGCTGGTCACTCGTGACATTTTGTATACGTAAACGCTAAACATAACTCTAGGAAGCCTCTCCCGTATACCCTCTGTACCTTATGACCGACCGCCGTTCTTTTTATGCTGCCGAGCTTTCGGTCCACTTCATTTCCCCTCCCCCCACCTCTTCACGCGACCGCCACCGCCAAAAGCAATTCGTTTATTGTGAAATTGATTTACAACCTGTGCATATCAACAATATATACGGCACCACCGTTTTACTCCCATCGAATTCACTAGAATGGTTCACATATATTCAACCCAACCTAAGCAGTGAATTATTGCCTGGACGTATCAACAGTTATAATAATACTACTGAATACCATACCGTGTCAGCATGCTCAGATAAACGACGTACACGTGCAAACGCCTACCAAACGACCGTATATTATTGTGACAAGATAACATAGCCTGTTTTTTTATCGATCTTCTTCACCCTCCATCAATTCTCTAAAATTTTTAATTTATTGTACGTAAAGTGTATATTAACACTATCCAAGTACTTTATTCACTACAGCACAGCTATTAAACTTAAAAAAAATCGACCTAATCTATGTTGAAATTTAAAATAATTTTGATGTTAATAAATCAATTTTATACATAAAAATTAATTTAACGTTGACGCATTGAAAGTATGAATATTATGTACCGAAATTTAAATTAAAAGAATAGCTATAATAATACAATTTAGTAGTATGGCAGAAAAAATTTAAGCTAATTATGATTAAAAATATACTTTTTAAAATTGTTTTTCGATAAAACGCATAATAATGTTTAAGTGTTTTTGAAAACATTACATTTGACTATTTCAGAAGACTTACGAGGTAAGTAAAATTATGGTTAGGCAAATTAATGATTTTTTTTAACTTGTTAAAGTTATGTTAGATTTAAAAAAATTAACGAATTAACAGTTATAATCCGTTATTTTTTTTAATAAATTAAGTTAAAAGTTAAATTGACGATATCTTGTTTTCATTGAACAAAGGAAAAAATAAGTTAACATAAAATCTAAATATTTCTAACAATCCAAAAAATTTAACTAAACTTTTTAACTTAAAATTAACTCATTAACTCATTTATGCCCAGCTTTGGATAAATTATCTTTAGCACTCTCGTTTCATTAAGTAACAACCCGAGTTTTCAAGATGATTATAATGGTGATAATCAAAAAAGTAAATAAAATTTCATTAAATGATTTTGAAGTCCCTTGATTGGTAATAATTTTTATTTTAGACTCTTGAATTTTAAAATGAACTTTTCAAATCCATATGAATTAATAAATCATTAAAACAAGTTGATTTTATTGCGCGGTGACCTGTAGCAAAATCGTTAGATTGTGTGAGTTATGAAGAACAAGAGGTTTATGAAAGGCGAATACGCATAAATTTTTTTGCAGAACAACAGTTTAAAAATAAGGATATTTATACAAGTATAAATATCAATAATTCATAAAACTAGCAGTTTAAAATAGGTAGCTCCTAAACGGAGTTTAACTTTAACATTTAGTATTACTATTTAGGTTGTCGAAAGCTCCCGGGTGTAATACTTATGAGTTATGAACCATAGTGCGAAAACATAAATACATATTATACACACACAATAACAGTTGTAAACTATACCAGCACATATTCATATTTCCTGTAAACATATGTATTAAATATGAATGTGCTATATTGCAAAATGAAATGACCCTCAAGAGATCAACGAAAGTGTCTAAAGAACTTTTTGGTTATTTTCATAGTATTCTACAAACATTATAATGATAAAATACGCAGTAAAAATAGTTAATCTATTACAATACGTTTATTTTAGACAAAAAACCTGAGTGTTAAAACATTAGTTTTGAATAAAAGAAGAATTACTTGTGTCGTGTATTTTATAAAACCAAATTCAATTTTTTAAGTATTGTAAGCTAATGCATCAGTACTTGAAAAATAACTGTATATTTTAAACACATAATTGATGAATTTTACCTTTTGTGTAAATTAATAAAAATGTTTTAATAATGTTTTATTATAGTCTAAAAGAACAATATGTACCATATATAAAATTAGTTAAACGAAATGAATTTGCTATACGTTTAAATGTCCGTACTCAATTAATAATTTTTGTCTATTATGATTTCATTTTAGATAAATTATAAAATAGTAAAATTATCATAAAGTCGTAAATGTTTAATAATTGGCTAATCATCTTTTTTATTTTATAAATGTTTTATTATTCCTTTGAATTGCACTCTTTCATAATTATATACCATTGAAATACGAAAATTAAGATGAATTTATTCATTTGAAGTTGCTATTTATAATTAATAAAAATACTATAAGTAAATGTGCGTAAATTCAAGTGAATTTAATTTTCTCAATTGTTATTTCACGATGGTAAGAATAAAATCAACTTGTAACAAGATAATTTTTAATGAACGAGAAAAAATCTATGTCATTAATTAATGCAATATGAAATAAATAATGAATTTTTCAACATAAATTAAAATTTTTAATATAATTTTATGTTTGATAGAAATTATTTTATTTTTATTTCACTCTGATATTGATATGAGGTCATTAGCGAACCCAATATTTTTCAATAGTAAGAGAGTAATGACAATATTTTATAGTGATTTTTCATTATCTCATAAAATGTAACTTTTGCGGAATAAATGAGGAACTCAGATTTTTTAGCTACTCTGCTTAAGTCATTTATATAATAATTATAATAATAAATCGTTTATTACATTTAAAGATAATATAGTTGTGTAATTACCGTCTTTAAATTAAAATTTTCCATTCATATTTTTAGCATTCTTTTTTCATTAAATAATTTCAAGCGGTAAAAAAAAATGAAATTTTAAAGTATTTTTTTATTAATGGCCTTACTGAATATGCTCTTGATCCCACGATGATTTTCACTCGTCAATATATTATGCTCTTTTGAATCATTTGTTAATGACCTCCAAAGCATTAAATATAGCTGACTTGATTATACAGTAAAATTGTCTTAAGTCGGTCGACAAGGATAAAGTTGTTTGTTAACTCGAAAATATAATATTGGATAGTTGGTTAACTCTATCCGAAGTAAGCTAGATCTCTAATTTTATTTGCTTAAGTTATCTTATGCTTAAGTGATAAATTTGGAAGTGACCAACTTAAGTCCATTTTACGGTATTTACAAATTGGATTCACTCAAATAATAGAATAGTTTAGTCATCTTATGGCCACATATACACCACCAACATGTGACTTTTGTAGGGACCAGCCAACGGATAAACAAATCTTCACCAAATGTAGTATAATATACAGATATATAGCACCAAATAGAAATAGGAGATCACTTTTCATCAATATTATGCCCTCATTTCGATAACAACAAAAAAAGTAATAACATTTCTTGTCACAAATGAAGTCTTTGATCTCCTAAAAAAATGTATTCGCTTTTAATTGATTGTTTTCCTTTTATTTGTTATCGTAATCATGATGTATTCTATATTTTATGTTGATATTTAAGCACTTTTTTGTAATTAATTTAATTTAAATCCGTTACCCTGAGTTGCCATGGGTTCTAATAGAAAAAAAAAGGATAGTTCAGTTATGAAATATTCTTTTACACCAAAAATTTGTTTTTTTACCAAATAGACTAGAAATATTTAAAGAAACTTTTTTGTAAAATAAAATACACAGTGTCGTCTTGTTGTGACTTTTAAATTTCATTATAATTTTAAATAATTCAAATTTATATCTATTAATAAAATTTATACTTCAAAAATAATAAGCAAACGGATTTGAACATAAAATGTACGAATTCAAAGTAAAAACAACTTTTTGCTATACGATGTAAACTTAAAATATTTATGACTGTAGTTAGAAAAAAAATGATTATTTGCTGAGTTAATTAAGGTACTATATGATAGAATAATGTTGAACTTTATGGCAACTATAGAGTATCATCAGGTTTGTGGGTGCAAAATCGATAGACACGGTTGTTTGATAGTATCAACAAAACCTAAAAACTGTTATACTACAGTGAAGTGTAAGTTGACGGCGGGTGGGCTGAAAGGTTTAGTATTAGTTATGGTTTTGACCTGCGGACATCGTTTGATTTATCTACGACCCGAGTAGTCGATGGTCTGAAATATAATGCCAGTGCTTATATTCCGCCAACAAGTTCGAGCTGAGCGCCCGAACGTTACTCTTCGCTTTTAATAGTTTGTCCACGCCACCCCTTTATACGCCGGCCCCAATATCTTAACGTATACAAGCGTCTATAAGGCGAGTAACTAGTAATGACGAACTCGAACAATGTACATATATATATATATATACACACGTATAATGTAATGATGACTACGGCGGTAGGATATCAAATCGCCCGGAACCAGAGGAAAACACTACCGACGTGCACGCACCAGGTCGGCTTGCGAATCGCGTGCTACATGACACACGGTACATTATACAACCGACTGAACGCCGGAAACCCGTTTTCCTTGTAGACCTTATACCGATATCCCTTCGTCCTCCCAAAATAAATGAAATGAATCATCAACGTTAATGGTCGACGCCGTGTTGGCCTTCCGGTCTTTCCGATATTGTTATAGTCATATAGCTACGTTTTTTGTGCATCAGCAATTAACCATGACGTACATGTTCAACAGTTTATAGTGATCGTGGTCGCAGAAAGTCATTTTTTCCAACATTAAAAACGCGTTAACTCTCCTGTTGGAGTTAACCGAATACCGGAAAACTAGTGAAATCAATTGGAATATTTGCACATTAGAATTAAACGAATATTTTCAGATCGCAAAATTGTAAATTATCATTACTGAAAACTATTGATTACGGACAAATTTAACCAAGTTTTAACAACAAACTGATAAGTAATAACTCTTGTGTACGAGAGTAATAACACGTATAAGCATAAAATTTAACGAAAAAATTCAAGTACAACATAATGAATCTCAAATTGTATAGTATTCTTTCGACACTTTTAACTTTTGAATAAACAATTAATTACAGTAAAAATAAATATTACACTCTTTATAGATAAGTGCACATTTTACTTTTGACGAGAAATTTTTAAATGAAATTTTAGTAGTTTTACTCATATGATTCTTATTGTTATTAGTCATGCGAGGCAAAGAAGGCGTTCATTTTTTGTGTGTGTTACCACAAGTCTTAGCTCTGATTTTGAATAAACTGTATACTTGATGCAATCAAATATGCAGTTTTATTTCATAATAATTATAAATCATACTAAAACATTTTATCGCGTTATATTTTTTAATTAAAGATTAAGCATTGATTAATTGATTTTTAAGGAATTCATACATAATTGCACAATCTTTATAGGTGAGGTGATAGAGATGAATTAATGGTAATATTGAGCAAAATCCCTTAACTTTGTTTGAACCCCTTTGCTTTAGGTTTTCATTGTTTCTGATTTCTTTCATTAATGATAATGGATATACCACGCCCAGCAGCACTGTGTTGAATCATTTGTCACACCTGTTCGTCCACCAACGTTGACAGCGCCTACCATTTCGATATCGAGTAATAATCAATCATCAATATTATGCTTTAGGCTGAGTCTATGTGACGTCATTCGGGTTATGTTTTTACACCATAGTTATCATTGTTTAGCACCTACATTTATACTAAAATTTCTTTGTAGTTTTGAAGATGTAACACGCAAGAAAATTAAGATCAAACAAAGAGATTCTGGCAAGCTACTAAAAAAAAAAAAAAAATGAAGATTATTTTGACATAAATGACAAAATGATCATTAATTATGAGTTTTGTGGTTCATAGCCTATAAATTACTCAGGTCATAACAGAATTATAGTTAAGAGCATTTTTATTATTATTATTATTTTTTGTATATCAAAAAATGTAGTATTTTAATAAAAAATAATGTAAAGCTTTTACTTTTGTTAATATTATTAATCTAATAATATTAAATTATTGAATAATAATTTTGTAATGATCCATCTAGTTTTCAACAAATTGAAAATAAAAAATTTAATTTGAAAATTTAACATTTTATTTTAATAATATTATTTAGAGCTGATGAAGATAAATTGATTGTCAAATAGTTTTTTACTATAAAAGTTTTTGCTGCTTTTAAAGTAAATTATACTCGGTTAATATATTTAAACATAGTTTTTTAATTTTTAAGTAATATTAGCACCTAGTTGATTAATATTTTTCATTATTAAAAAATAAAATATCAATATTGTTTTATAAATATCATAATTTTTCCAGATATATTCCATTACTATGGTAATTGTGAGAATTTTTTTCTAATTATTACGCTGAATGCTTCATATAGATACGATTTGTGATCTTGTGGCGTATCGTTGAGTAAAATTAATCTACTAGGAGTTGTTCAGTTTGGTCTACTGTCTCAAAAAAAAAAAAAATAATCACAGCAGAGTAAAACAAGCTAAAATTCATAAATTTAATTTTCCATGGATATAATTTTGTAGTTTAAACATGTAACAAAGCATTAGGTGCTTAAAGGGTAAACAACCTTATGGACATATAAAAAAAAATTAAAAAGTTGTTTTTTTAATAGTGATAAATAATGAAAAAAAATTTCTTTTAGAGTAGTCTAAGAATTCACAAACTGTTAAAAATATGCAACTAAATGCTAATTAGATAGAAATTTATAACAGTCGACAGTTTTATTTAAAACGCCCTATATGGATTATACCATTGTTGTTGTAATACTTATTTGATAAATGAACATTTTCAATCTAACAATGAAATTATAAATAGTTACAATGTTTTTCAAACATTTAAGAGATTCTGAACATATTTAAGATTTAAAGAAATACAATTTTTTGGTAATTTGCATGACGACAATAAAATATTTAAGAAAAATTTAATAATCAAATTGTTTTAATTATCTACTAATAACGTTATTTTAGTAGGAAATCGATGAAATATAGTTTGACTACCTTTTTGTAAATGTAATATTTAACTAGCTTTTATAAGTTACACAAAAAATATTTTTTTTAATATTTTGAAAAATATTGTTTTTTACTCAATCACATCCAATTAGATGGCCAAATATGATCAAATTCATAAGACGTAAATGGTTATCACGTACTAATGAAGCTATACACCGTGTGGTTAATGTTCACCTATCCCATCATGTGACAAAAGCATTGCTTGATCCGAAAAAAAATTAAAAATCCTACTTATAAACACCAGCTAAAGAATGTACCTATAAATAATATACAGTATACGCAATCATAAACGTTTATTCGAGTATTCATGATCACAATTTATTATTTAACAGTTTTTAATTTTTAAGCAAATATAGTTTTTATGAGCTAGTTATAAAATAATTACTAGAAATAAAAAATAATAAATATCGAGAGTCAATAAAAAAAGTACAATCATCTTATAGTAAAATATAACATTAAGAATTTTTTTTTTTTATTAAACTTAGTGATAAGCATAATTGATTTTGGTCTTTATTTTGTAGAAATCCAAAAACAAGATAAATACTGAGTCAACAAGAACGAGATCATCACTATGATTGCAAAAAGTATTGATATTAGTATTTTTTTGCTGATCAGTAACTAAAAGCATAAAAATTTTTATTCAAAATAAATATAATCACTGAAGGAACGAGATTGTAACTTGACAAAATGATATTCGTAATTTAGCTTAAACGCGAATCTAAGAAAGTATTAATTTTACTATCATGTAAATTTTTTTTGAGCCTGTCATTCACTTTTCTTAGCTCTTACTACGCCTATTTTATTCAATGATCTAAAAATCGTAAATAATTTAATACATTACAATCAAAATTAAAAAAAAATTCTTTTATTCCCTATAAATGGAAAAATCCCCTAAAAAATTACAATTTTTAAAATAACTAAATTTCGACATTTTAAAAACTTTTTTTTAACTTAAAACTACCAAAAGTTTTTGAAAAATGGATGAACTAACACAATTTTTTTTATGAATTCCTTAAATATTTTACTTTTATTAAATATATAAATTTTTGAAATTTGACCCATTACCTGCCCACAAGAGAGTTTAATACTTAAAACACGTTTAAAAATTAGATCTCTTAAAACTAAACTAACAAATTGGCTCGACACCTTATGGCTACTGAAGTTAAATAAAGAATGTTAGTTTTGCGTAACAAATCACTGTTTTTCGTGTTGCCATAATTTTTTACTTAATTCACTAAAAATTGTTTTCTTCTTTTTTTTATATCTGTATTTTAGATTAATCAGTATAAGCATATAGGAGGGAAATTAAGTACTCTATTTAACCACCCTCCTATTTACAAAAAAATATGAATTGGCTTTAAGTGTAAATTATAAATATTTTCAGAAATCATTTTTGCAGCTTCAATATCAATCCAATAAGTATACTACAAGGAATAGTGCTGCCTATTCAAAAAAATATTCTAGCGACCAATGACTTATGATAAATTACAATTATAATTTCATAACTAAAATTATAATTAACTTACTATTGTCAGAACATCGATCTTTCTTTTTATATATATATAAATTCTCCGTAGAAATTACAGCACTAAACTGATCTAAATAAAGTAATTTGATACTAACATTAAATTATGGGACATCAATTTAATACTAAATTTAATTTTTTTTCACATTTTTTTTTTTTTGATAAATCTATTTTTTAAATTTTAAGATATATTTGCAATAGAGGCAAAAAATTTGTAGTTTCTATATTATTTTTGAATTTTTTCGTAAAAATTACAATATTAAATTACTGAATATCTATTTTATGCTAAATATAATAAGTATTTAATCATATATTGTACTTAAAAATAGAACTGCTAAAAGTATATTTAAAATATAAGTAAACAGTTTAACACGTTTAAAACGTCCCATAGAACTTATGTAAATTTTGATATTTTTGATGTTCAACATCCTTTTTTTAACACTTAGTGTTTAAATCGTAACAACTTTGATATATTTATAAGTTATAAATCATGAAACTTGTATGGTAACTTGTAGGTTTTAAGCACTGTAAACTAAATAAACAATAGTTAGAATAAAATTTCTAGTTGGAACTATCTTATTTTGAGAGATAAAAAAAAAATGAACATTTTCTATCTAGACAATGTTTCATTTCCTTGTAATGAAAAAGTCATACTAAATTTTACTATCACATAATGGTATTTTATCTTTTTCTGATAAAAATGTTGCAAATATTTTCGTATAATAAAATTAACCTTCAGTTAATTGTTTTCACTAAATAGTGCTTATCTATAAACATATTTTGACTCAAACTTCTATGTAATTTAAATAAAAATCAACCTACCACAAAAAAAATACAAATCTGTCTTCCTCCACTTTCACATCAAAGCGTTTTATGATAGTAATTTTAAACGCTTTGATAGTAATTTTAAATGTTTATTGATTTCAACTAGGGGAGACTTAGGGAATGGTTTGTATCGCTGTACCCCTTAACTGAACCATAATTACAATTATATTTCTTGACTAATAAATCAAATTAACTGATAAAATTTTCGAATCCATATATGATTATTTTTTTACATTGTGAAATTTTTACTCACAAAATGGTTCGATATTTATTTTTTGTGAAATCTAGTAGAAACATTTTATAAAATGTATATGTTACAGTAAAAGATGTTAAATTTATATTGACGTTATTAACTAGTAAATAACAATAATTACCAAACAAACTAGTGATTATCGTGGTTTATTAATTTTTTGGTTTGATTATCGATAATTTCTACACCGATGGAAAATGTTGTTATATAATGTTATCTTAATGGTATTAAATACTAGATAGTATAAGCTTAGTGGGGCTTACTAATGTAGGGCTTTATTGTAAATATAATAACTATTATAGATAATATTTTGTCAGTCTTTCACGGTACGCATCGGATCGACATCGCCATAATATCGCCATATTGTTTTTGTATGTTAAATCATTGTGTTAATTTTCTTTGAGCTGTATTAAAATTCAATATANGCCATGCAAAGAAATTTTACTTGATCCCAAAACCCTGCTTGAATCATCTAAAGAAAAAGAGATTACAGTTCGAGAAGCAGCAGGATGTAGTAGTCTTATGGGTACACAAGGCTATCAAAGATGTCACTGTAAGATGAAGTGTAAAACAAATAAATGCACCTGTCAAGTAGTTGGGAAATTATGCAATTCGAAATGTCATAGTTCATTATCATGTGAAAATAAATAATAATATAAAAATGTAAATATAAATAACATGATTAACTAATATTGTTTGGAATTATCGTAAATCCTTAGTAATTAACGTTATAAAGCTTGTAAAGTATTCATTATTATCTATTAACGTTAATTGCTAGTTAATAACGTCAATATAAATTTAACATCTTTTACTGTAACATATATAATTATACAGTCTATTAAACAAAAACAATCGAGAATTTTCTCAGAAAAATTTAATAAGACGAGCTTTAAAGTCACTGTCATTTTTTATTATGAAGAAGGTAGTTTCAAAGTATGTAGTGAGATTTGAAGGTATAAAAAAGGCAGGAGCAGGGTAGTGTTTAGTATTATTATCTTAGCTTCGATGCGAAGCTGAGAAGGTATTAATTTTACTATGATGTGTTTTTTTATTTTTTTTTATTTTTATTTTTTTTATTTTTTTTTTTGTGTCTGTGAACGTTCAATCTCAGCACTCGCTGGACCGATTTTAATGAACAATATGTCAAAAGATCAAAAATCGTATCTAGTCGAAGACATTACCCTCAAAAATTGAAAAAAATTCCCTCGTTCCCCGTAAACGGGGGAAATCCCCCAAAAAATTACAAATTTAAAAATCGCTAATTTTCGATATTTTTTCAATTTTTTTTACTTAAAAGTGCCATAACTTTTTTAAAAATGATCGAATCAATATAATTTTTTTTTTATAAATATCTTAGATGTTTACCTATCATTTTATATATTTTTGTGAACATTTGACCCTTTAACAGCCCACAGGAAGGGTTTCAAAATGGTAACTTTTNCCCTTTAACAGCCCCACAGGAAGGGTTTCAAAATGGTAACTTTTTTACAAAAAATTAACTTTTTCAATTTAACTTTTGAAAATGTTCCGGAAAGACTGACAATTTTATATATACCTTAAATTAAAGCTAATGTAATATACTTTAATTTGAAAAAAAAAAATTTGACCTCTGGACTTGTCTTCATGGTGAAAATGACTACCGTATGCAAAAATATGCTATTTTTGTGAAAAAATTCTTGATATTATATTTTACATTTTTTAACATTATGTTGCTATAACTTTTTAAAAAATGCATGAATCAACTTTATTCTTTAATGATAAATACTTTATATATACTTCTTTCATTCGACATACTTTTTTTTAAAATCGGACCATTTCCCTTTATACAGGGGGGGTGCAAACCTTTTAAAATGCGTATAGAAAGTAGAACTTTTTCAACTTAACTTTTGAAAATGTTCCGGAAAGACTGACACTTTTATATATACCTTAAATTAAAGGTAATGTAATATACTTTAATTTGAAAAAAAAAAATTTGACCTCTGGACTTGTCTTCATGGTGAAAATGACTACCGTATGCAAAAATATGCTATTTTTGTGAAAAAATTCTTGATATTATATTTTACATTTTTTAACATTATGTTGCTATAACTTTTTAAAAAATGCATGAATCAACTTTATTCTTTAATGATAAATACTTTATATATACTTCTTTCATTCGACATACTTTTTTTTAAAATCGGACCATTTCCCTTTATACAGGGGGGGTGCAAACCTTTTAAAATGCGTATAGAAAGTAGAACTTTTTCAACTTAACTTTTGAAAATGTTCCGGAAAGACTGACACTTTTATATATATCTTAAATTAAAGCTTATGTAAATACTTTAATTTGAAAAAAAAAAAATTTAACCTCTGGACTTGTCTTCGTGGTGAAAACGGACATCAAAGTTAAAGAAAAACGTACGATTTCCGTGAAAAAATTCTCGATATTATATGTTATATTATTTAATTTATATTTTATATAACCTTTGGAAAAATGTATGGATTAATATTATTATTTTTTTATAATAAATATTTATATACTCCTTTCATCTGGCACGCTTTTTTTGTAAATTGGATCATTCCCCTTTAA